>NC_092633.1:64820671-65120671 GCF_039555335.1 Amphiura filiformis | reverse complement strand
CGGATATGCTCAGCAGCTCTAGCAATATAAGTAGTAGGAACCTGGACATTCCTACAAGTAGTACCACTGTTGAACCTTCAGACATTTCTGTCATTAGCATTGGGCAACCAAGCACATCTGTTACTAACACCACTGTTGAACATTCAGACATTTCTGTCATTAGCATTGAGCAACCAGACACGTCTGTTACTAGCAGGAGAGATTGTGGGCGCTCTGATATTCCCAGCACTAGCAATAGTAACACTGATCATGACAGAATAAGTGATGATGATAATTTAATCTCTGTTGACAGAGACACAAGCACTCCGATAATTGGAGAGGATATCACAATAACAATGCCAGATGAGTCAGCAATGAGTGAATGAATGAATCGTCCATCCTTTGAATCGGTCTGATATAATAGTAGTGCAGAATATTGAAGCAACTGTTACACTGTTTGACTTTGCACAGCTAAATATCACAAAATGCAGGTGGCCATATTATTTGTGAAGTCCAAAATGGGTTGTATTAGAGCAGGCATTCTCAAATAGTTGCGCGTCGCCACTTGTGGCATGTGGCAGGGCTACAAGTGGCACGCGACCTCATTATAAAAAAATTAGAAGAAATAATGATAATAAAATTTTAAAATGTAACAAAAATATAAAATAAGGATCAAACTCACAAGTTTTACTAAAATATCACTCACTCTGACTCTGCAATCAGTATAATACATGTAATACCATTGTTATGATTTATTGGAGATATGTGTTCGGTTGACAGAGTCACTAAAATTACTTTCTTTTGAGTTTATCATTATGAAATATAATTATAACTATTTAAATATGAAACTTGTACAAAGAAATGCCATGAGAGCCCCTCCCATGGCCTTCCATGTCCAGGAGCTCTGCCCCTGAACCCCTGCTGATGTTCGCCCTTGGACCCCACACACCCACCCATTACACGTTGCACTTGCTCACAGTGTATAGTGGCACTTCAGGCTCATATCATTTCAGACAGTGCCACTTCAGGATATCCATTTGAGAATGCCTGTATGATCCAGACAACATATTACACTATCTTTTCATGTCACTCTCAGAGGACAACATAATCTCTGGATTATTTTGCCATGCACATTGGAGAAAATTTGTAATTGTGTGCTTGTTTGTGTTCTACATGTTATGGGTTGTGGTGATGGTGCACAGTAGCCTACTACTGCACACAATTTTTAAAAATGTGACCCGCTCTGACAAAACCAGGAACAAGTCACATTTTTGACATTTCATGATTTGAATACAAATGTAAGCACTAGACAATAGGCTTTAAAATGATACCAAAATTATATAAATAGCATCAATACTTTTCAAGATATGGATAATTTTGTAAATGATACCTTGATATTTTTGCCAAATTGCTATTCTGAGTAATTGGCCAATTAGTTTCCGGCCTTACACAGGATTGAATAGGGATTATCATAGTTCAACTGTTTTATTTATTGATTAAATAAAATTCTTTTTAATAAGTACTTTCAAGGATTTGAAAGTCCACTTAGTCCCACAGTCAAATACCATGAAATTAAGATTTCCAAAATTTGATTTTTTTTTTATGGGAATGTCATTTTTAAAAGCCTATGACTCAAAAACATGTATGGCGACTTGTTCTGGGTTTTGTTGGAGCTGGTCACAATTCAATGTATATGCATATGTAACGCTCAAACTTATGTTGCAAATTCTCATATGATTGTGGCCATTTGCTAGCAAATGTAATAATTATGTGACTATCCAACTAAGCAAGTTCAATTGCTAGCTATGCTCACCATTTATACACAACCCCGAAGTGGTCCTTGATATTAGGGACTGCCCTAGATATTAGGGATTGTCCTATGAGTTTACCCAAGTAAAAAGGGGGCCGGTTTTATCTCAGACAAATCTTGTATGATGTTAAATTCAACCATAAGAACAGTACAAATTGGTGATTTAATGACATAACTTGCCTCTTACACACTTCCTAAATAATTAGACATACTACATGTATTAGATTAGATGTCCAACCCAATCACTGTTTAAATCTTTGTGTTCCATTTCACTCACATATCTGTAACTAATTGTCCCTATTTATGTTGCAAGAGTCCAGTTTCACAAAGACGTAATTGAAATACAACATGCAAGACGATTATTGTGGATGTGATGGTGTGATTTGAAGTCATTTTAAAGTAGGCCCAGAATTGTTACAAATTAAAATAGACACTGTCATGGCCAGTCAATATATTTGTAAGAATTTCTTTCTATATCACATGTGTGTACAACATGGTTACAGTTTAATCCAATTTAGACACTATGCTAAAAATTGATATTTCTCACTGAATTTCATTGATTTTTCAATTTCTAGTTCATATATACCCAGGACAAACACCCCCCTCCCAATGTTTACCCCAATGTTTATAGTGTGTCTATGTTGATGCATTTTATTGATCCCAGTAGTGTTATAATTAATGTGTTTGATTCCATTTTTGATGTGTTTGCAAAGAAGTTTGCTGTTACTAACCCGGATCTGAAAGCGACTGACAGCGAAAACAAGAAAACAAGTTGTACACCTTTGGTCTATGTAAGCTCACTACACTGGCTTCTAGGCAGGGATAAGTGCCTGTGAGTTACCTATCAGATAAATATTTATCAGGTAAAGTTCAGATGTGCCAGCTTTCCAAATAAATTTGAAGTTTTAAATCGCAACTTGAACAAAAATTTTTATTGTGAAAAAAATAATAAATAAAACCTGAAATACACCATAATGTTAGAAAAATGTGGTCTAAAATTTGAAAAAATTTGAATCTTCACCTCCTAATGCTCTGCCAATGTGGGCCGCCTGGGACCCGCTGGAGGCTGAAGACCTCCGGTAGAATTTTCAGAGGATCTTACTGGTATCTCTAATAGTTACTTGAACCAGTTTATTACCTTGTAAGTAACACTGGCATATCTTGATTCTTTACATGTGATGTCAGATCAAGAGCTGTAGGCATTCCTGTATTGTTTGTGATATTTGTACAATGTGTGAAATAAAATACGTTTTTAACATATATTATGTGTGAATCTGTCTGATTTTTTTACTCTTTCTGATGTTTTAATAAATTTATAATTAAAAGACACAACAAAATATTGTTAATTCCACCGTAAATGATCGTTTTAAAATGGTATTCATTTACTTGCCCCTCTCCCCCTGAGAAAAATATCCTTCCGAAACGCCACCACTTTTCTGATTTTCGCGACACTATATACACGTAGTAAACGCCCAAAACACGATACGATTCAATCGGATCATGATAACATGCATATTCATGATCGATAAATGATATATTATTCATAAGTAGTGTTTATTTCCGCATATTAAATAGAGAAGGGTGTGCAACACTCGCCGATTGACCAATCAGAGACCCGCATTATCACCTTTCAATTCTGACGACAATGTCACACCGATGACCTCTCAATAATTTGTGTGATTTGCGTGACCTCGAAATTCGAACGCACTTTCACCCGCGATTTTTACAATTTCTTGCCGGAAATGGGACTGGAGCAGGTGCGAGTTTCACTTTGTTTACATGTGAAATGCGATGCAGATTGCGATCGTGAACAACCGGAGATTCGGATGATGTTTAATTTTCTTAATTTTGTGAGTAATACTGTATATTCCAAATGAATTCACTGGGGGACTGATACATGAAAATACAAATAACCAACTGAGTAAATTTCACCGAACTGAATAAAATCATGAAATTATTCAGGGACACTGTGACTGTCACTGACAAATTTCAGTACAATCATGACAATACATGACACTCCGATGTAATTGTAAGCTTACTTACAAATAAGTGATAAATATATAACATGATTATTATGGAAATGCCACCGGCCATGCGCCGCGAAATCGACGGCATTCACAATTCTACAGATCCTGTCATGCATGGGCCCAAGCCGCCTGGCACAGTGGCATACCATGCTGAATGCATGCATGGTAGGCCTACCCCATAAGTACGGGGTACAGTACAGCCACAGCACAGAATAGTCTGTAGGTATCCCAGGCAAACTTTAGTTAACACATTTGCTAGTCAGCGAAATTCGCTGAGACGGGGGCCCAAACACAATGTCAATGGATATTTACATAGAAATTTGATTTTTTTTTTGAGAACAGGTCGGTGAAGGAAACCTACATAAATATGTTTTCTATACTTCACTTGACCCATGAATATATGATTTTTATGGTGATAATCAAGTCGCACATGGAATTTTAGAGGATTTTGATAGCAGTTCCATTAAAAAAAGCTGCTATCGCCATGAGACTAAGATCTAGAAACACCCCTAAATGCCGCTTTTGGGGATTTTGCTAGCAGAATCTTTTTGATGAAAGTCAATCTTTGACAAGATGTAACTTTGTTACGGAAAGTGCTATGACAAAAATGTTTTCAGTTTTGGCTTTCTTTACTCAAGGGCTTTAATTTGATATGTAAAATGATGCAGTTTGATGGCAAATTTGAATTCACCTAGCATACCTATTATAATAGTCTGTCATGCCCGACTGTACATCATGACATGTATATGACTGCCGCAATGCAATGATGATTAGTATTATGAAAGTATACATTTTCAGGAAGGAAATAATAAAAGTTGTGATTATGAATGACTACAATTTACAAGATCTAGGATTCAGGATTGGTGTTCTTTGAAAGATTGTAGAACAGCCAATAGGTTCAGTGGGTTAACCATCCTCCACAAGGCTAAGAGGGTCTCCTGCCCCTGCCGGTTGATAAACAAGGATTGCTATAATTATTCGTTCTGGCCAAGAACAGTTCAAGATTGGAACAAACTACCCTACCACATCACCACGATATAAGACTCCAAAGAATTCAAGAATCAAGCAACCAACTACACTACAACCTGTATTAAAGCCATAATGTGAGATATGCTCCACAGCAACGCCTCAATTTTTTTTTTGAATTTCTACTTTTGCACCATTGTAATGGCCATTGGTGTACATGCCCTGTGAACGACTATAAAGCCTGAACTTGAGTGCTTTAATTACATTAAAATTTATCATTTATTTAAACCGGGTCGCCCGGTTTTATTCTGAGCTCATCGATCGAGTACTGAATAAATACGTCTCCTGCGTGTGTATATTGAATCATTGTATAAACTGTATGCATATACCTTGGTAGAATGTCTTGTTTGTACATCCCATCAGCTGCGTGTAGCTCCATCAATAATGATATAAATAATACGATTGGCAAGATTATACATTATTGTAGGCGCTGTACGTTAACTTGACGCATAAACTGTGTGTATATCGCTATTCAGGTTTTGCCGTTTGAGGCGAGCGATCGCTCTCGCGCGCCACCGCTCGCCCAAACTCGATTTCTAGTGAGCGATTTTCCACTCGCCATAGACACTAAATATCACTCGCTGCAAATCTCTCAAAATCAGCCATTGAATCAGCCATTTCAGCATTAAATCGAGTCTGCCCTCTCAAAGCGGAAAAAGTCACAAATTTTAGCCCGCTTCGCGCGCATTTCAACATAAATACATAAATACCGTATTAAGACCGAAGCTCTATTTTATTATTATACCCAAGTGGTATTTGTGAAAATTCGACCACTCGCCTAGCTTCGTGCTAGCGAGTGATTAACCACTAAAAATCTAAACGGCAAGGCCTGCTATTTGTCTTTAATACGTCTTGTTTGAATCCCATTAACTGTGTGAAGCTCCCGATAGGCGCTTTCTCTGTTTTACCTCATTTGCGCTCTCTCCGTTTTACCTCATTTGTTTGGCTCGAAATTAAAAGGGGTCAATGTGATCAGTAGCTATTCAATGAAAACTGACATTTAGATATAGGAATCTATTTTTGATGCAAATCACACATTGCTTTAAGGGGGGTACTACACCCCTGCCCAATTTTGTGCCTATTTTTGCATTTTTCTCAAAAATTATAGCACATTGGGGACAAGTAAGATATGTATATTATAGGGGCAAGGACTACAACTAATGCAATGGAAATTTTATTTCAGCACAGACAACAGTTGTGGAGTTACAGTCAAAAATGAGAGAAAACCAATATTTGATCAATAAATCAATAACTACTTGCTTTGACTTGCTTAATTTTCAGTACAGTAGGTGTAGTCCTTGCCCCTATATACATTTTGTTCAATCACTCTTTTAGAAGCAACCTTAAATTTGGACAGTATCGGTACTAAGGACATTTTATAATTGTTATTCACTCATTTTATCTATTAAAGTCATAATGTACGATCTTATATTTTATGAATTTGGTTAATTTTTTTCAAACCTGATTTTTTGGCATATTTGTAATGTTTACACATGTCACAACTTGCACCTAAATGGAATCAGCCAAATTTGTTGTGTTTGTAGGTAAACAGAGCAAAGTTTGACATAAAGTCATAATTCAAGAAATTATGACTTTATGTCCTCCCATAGAACTGCGTGTTAAACAGCCAAAATAACAAGCAGTGTTTCTTTCACTTTACCTCGTTATTTCAGCTCAAAATGGACAGAAATCATTTCCCGATAATTATTACTAGTATTATTTCAGCATTTTGAGTATATAATGACAAATTTTAAATTTGAAGGAAATTGTACATTAAGCCTTTAAATGCAATATTTGATAAAAAAACACAAAGTATTTACATTTAAATTCAGTCCAAAAACACACAATTTTTTCCCTTAAGGTTGGTCTCATAACTGCTAAATTGTTGGTCTGAAGTATATAAAAGTATACATATTTAGAATGGCCAAGACTTGATAAGTTTATCCGTAAAGGTCAAATTTGGGCCAAAATGCCATTTTGGCTCAAAATCCCAAAAATAACGGTTTTGGTCCACTCCTTTTTTAGTTCAACGTAACAAAAAAAAATTCTTGGGCAACAATTTTTTTAATTAATTAAAAAACTAGATAAAAATATCTAGGAGCCGCTTTTTTATTTTTTTTAAATTTTTTCCAACTTCGAGAAATTTGCACCAAAAATGATCAAAAAATGCTGAATTTTCAAAAAAAAATAAAAAGGCAACCAAACAATTTACTTTGGCCTCACTAAAGTAAATTTTGATACTCCTACTTCTATTTTTGTTTCATTTCATTAGAAAAAGTTATTGAAATCTTTAAAACTATAGACCCAATTACAGCAAAAGTATACATATTTGGAAAGCTTATGTTCCAAGCAATGCAACTGTGCAAAATGGAAGTTGGTATTCAGGGTGTGTAAGAAAAAATATAGTGTGATATCATGAAAAAAACCTGGTTTTACTTGATAATTTATTGCATTTGCTATTTAGTACTTGTATGAATGAAACAACTCAAAAGAAATCTAATTTTGTTGCAGGTTACACTATGAGCTTTAATAAATTGTATAGTTAGTTAGCTATGCAATGAATAACTAAAGTGGTGATACAGGGTGTAAAATAATAAGTAAGTTCATGCACTTACGGGCTCGAATAGCAACATTTGCACAGTATTTTTCGTGGGATAAAAATCTTGTGAATTGGACGATCTTTAGGGACCGTTCACAAACACTTGTAAGGGGGGCCTGATGCAAAAAATTTCATCATGAAAATTTTTTGGCCCCCCCCCCCCTTTACAGACCTCAAAAATTTCAGGGCCCCCCTTAATTTTGACATGAAAATTATGGGTCAACCCCATAGAAAAGCATATAAACTAAAAAATTTCCAGGAAAATTTGTGGTAATTTTTTTCAGGGCCCCGCTTAGGAGGGTAAAAATGTTCAGGCCCCCCCTTTTTTTTGCATCAGGCCCCCCTTACAAGTGTTTGTGAACAGTGCCTTAGCTTGTTTTCTTTGTTGAAAGGGATTCAGTGCAGAGTGTACTTCCATCATGTATTTAATATTCAATTTCCTGTAAATTTCATGAATACAGGTAACAGTATCATCAACGACAGGCATAATCATGGTCAACCAGAACCAGCATGATGACAGTACATTGTATCTCAGTTGAGCTGTTGAGAATGAACATCTGCAGGGACTTCTTGCTATACTTTAAATCATGGATGATGACTTCTGTTCAAAACAGAAGCAGAGAAAGAATACATGCAACAGGTAATTTATATATTTATGTTTTTTTTGGGGGGGTTGTGAAGACAAGCATGACAGTGGCATATTTTCTGCTCAAGTTTGTCTGTAGCACTGTATGATGTGTCATCACTCATTTGAACAGTAAACGGAATGAATGAATGAATCTTATCTCCTTAAAATAAACCAAATACAATGAAATTTAAGGCTGTGACCTATCGGGTAATGACGTATTCGGTACCGAGGTGAATTTCGGCGTGTAACCTGGTACCCGTATCAAACATATTTTTTTAAGTTACCGGTATTTATTTTTTCGGCTTTGTAGTGTCCCTGGACCTAGAGCTAATTAAATGCTAGGATCATTCAATTTTCATGGCTGACTTATTAAAAAAAAAAAATGTAGGCCTATGTCATTTGAATAAATTTGTACTCATATGTCATACTCTATTAATAATTTCAAAATTGATACTAATTCAATGAATGAATAAGTCAACAATGAATTATCCTAGCATTTAGCTCTAGGTCCAGGGCCACTACAAACCCGAAAAAAATAAATAACTTTTTTTTTTTAAATTTGGGTAATCCGTAATGGGGATCTACGCCTAATCGCCTATGATATATGTTCTTATTTAATGACTTTTTGTTTATTCGTATCCTTGCATTGCAAGCAAATTAAAAAAATATTCGACCGCTTTTTACGGCGACAGTAGTACTACTTCCAACTTCCAAGCTCTTTCGTGCTCGATCTGATGATGTACATGTATACTAGTAGTTATTAGTTTGACAGGATGTACCTTTCTTAGGTTATAGCTAAGAAAGTCAAAGGTCACATTTATGGTCCAAGGGGTCAAAAATATCAGAGTGCTCTGATTTTGACAAAAGGTGTATCAAAATGTTTGTTTTCATACAATTCAAAATAGGATTTAACAATTTAATGAATAAATCTAGGATGTTTCACTTTCCATGTGTTACAATAGGTGCAGGTCAATAGGCCTCAATGGTACTTCAGTGACCTATTTTGAGAAGCTTGATGTGAATCAAAAAATGCAGTACTTTTTTATGGTGTGTGCCAATGTTATACTGACAATTTCAACACCTTTTGTAAATAGGTTATAATTCCCCCTCTCTCTTTCTCTCTCTCACTGTTTTTCAGAGTCATAGATCCACCATGGATATCCACCTGAGTTCTGATTGATCAGCTCAAGAGAAAATTTCCCTGCTTGTGGTATTAGAGAGTGCATGTGATACATTGTTGTTTGCTGCATACTTTTCAACATCAGCCAGGATGACTTAAAATGCAGGACCTTATGATTATGTCGGCCATCAATGACGTGGAAGCTTCTGATGCTGATGAAGTAGACCTGGTGCCGGGTGGGACCTGGTCCAGTTCGCTGATGTGACTGACCCTCCATAGTAATAACCAATTGAACTACCCCGCCCCCAGGAACTGAGGCATTGCTATCAGCCCTAAGCCCTCAAATTAAGGATCTGAAGGGGCACAGCAACTTTTTAGGGCAAGTTGATAATTGCCTTAGATGTTCACTGAAAAGGCAAGGCAGCACAGCACTTTGTAATATTTCAAGAGGGGCATCATGGGAACTGTTGAAAATTTGAGAAGGGCACCAAGGCAATTTCTCAAAAGTGAAGAAAACACACAAACATAGATAGATAATTTTATATTGTAGAGGCAGGGCTGGGGCACCGGCTGCCTTGGGTAAAGGACATATTTTGAGAGCCAGAAAGCCTTAACCCACAGTCACCTGCTTCCACAAAATGAGCACAAGTCACCAGAACACTAGAAGATCAGTGGCATAACTAGGGGTGGGGATTTGAACCCTTGCCCCCATGAGAAAGGTAAAGTAGGCCTACTTCTGAGAGTTAATTAACCTCATATTTGGTCAGTTTAACCTAAACCGTACCCTAATTTTTATGCGCGTTTAGCGTGCATTTATTCCACTTTTATACTACATGTCACCAGTTTAGCTTCAATATGCCAAAAATTTTCACGCCAAGCATTTGTACCATAAACTTCTTTTGTCGCCAAAAGGTGCTGGACTGCTGGATTCACTATACTTCAAGACAAATTTTCCACCCCACCCCACATGTCAAAAAGAAATCTACGCCACTGTTGCAGGACACATTCACGGTTTTCTGGTTCTGAACCCTTGATATGTATAATTTCCCATGTATACATCTTGCAAAAGCTCACACAAAAATTAGGAGGGTGTAATTTCATTTCAATATTGGTCATACAATAGTTTAAAAAAAATACCAATGTATTCCTCTCATCATGACCTAGTATTTCCTATTTAGAGAATAAAGGTATTGTTTTTTAGCAGCTGTCGTTGCATCTATCGTCTCATATAACACGGCGACATCATTATTTTAAGTAAAACAACGAGGCTGAGCCGAGTTGTTTTACGCTAAAAATAATGATGTCGCCCGTGTTATATGAGACGATAGATGCACGAAAGCAGCTAAAAACAATACCTTTATTCTCATTCTTAAACACTTCAATTCAAAATAATTAAAAAAAATAATAAAAAAGTATTACATATTTTAAACAAATTAAATTCTACATTTTACAAGGAATTACCTAGGGCTTAAAATCGATCAGTCCCGTTGTTGCAGTGCGCCTCCCATTGGTTCAAAAAGCGATTACGCGTGATCGGCGTCCATGCACTGACAGCTGACCCGTGTGATATCGTGTCATATCACACGGGTAAGAACCAATAAGATTGCAGGAACATTCTCAAGTGTTTAAGAATTAGTTATAGCAGGAAAATAGGAAAAGGACAAATTTTGGCTCCACAGGGCTCTAAAACTTACATGGGTGACCTGGCAAATAGGTGAAAGCCTGTTGGACCATGACCTATTGTGTGATGTTATCTAAACTGGCCTCAAAAAGAAACTTATAATTTTTCACAAGGTCAAATCTTAAAATCCTGTCTATAAAATTGAACAAAATTACACACAGGATTACTTCAATACTCTACTCTAAGCGCATGTCAGTAACCAAGCAGTTGTCCAACTGACACAACAGCAAAATGCACTGATATGGAACACCTTCCTGGACCACATTCACAGCCCAGCAGATTTCTTTTGCTGGGTTCACATTATTCGCCTGTGAATGTGGTCCCGAAGCTATTCCGTGTCAGTGCATTTTACTGTTGTGTCAGTTGGACAACTGCTTGGTTACTGACATGTGTTTAGAGTAGAGTATTGAAGTAATCCTGTGTGTAATTTTTGTTCATGTACAGAATAATTGGAACCCAGGAAAAGAAATCTGTTGGGCTGTGAATGTGGTCCAGTAAGCTGTTCCGTGTCAGTGTATTTTGCTGTTGTGTCAAATGGACAACTGTTTAGTTACTGACATATGTTTAGAGTAGAGTATTGAAGTAATCCTGTGTGCAATTTTTGTTCATTTTTATGGAGAGGATTTTAAGATATGACCTTGTGAAAAATTATAAGTTTCTTTTTGAGGCCAGTTTACATGCCCAGTATCTATGTTACAAAACTATGCAAACTATCTTTACTTTGATGTATCTATTTATTTAATTTTTAGCTCATTGTGTTAGCACAATGAACTCTAGGCATGGTCCATTTTTCTGTATGTTTTTTTTTTCTCTTGCTACATCGTTTGAGCAATGGATCTGGTAATTTGAGGCGGCGATCTTTGCATGATGGTTCATGATTGTTACTTATTTAGCTAAAAAATTCGGACGGAAAGTATCATTTTTGGAGCATTTTCTTACTGAAAAGTTTTACCTAATTTCATGGAATAGTCTCATATGCAGACTGTGGTGCTTTTCATATTACAAACACTGTACAAACTCCTTGATCGTGCTGAATTTGTAAAAGAGATGTTGAACTTTACTGTTTCAGTGCGGCTACAATGTCTGCTTTTCAGTGTTGCTTTTAGCACCAATCGGGCTTGTGCTGTCTATAGGCCCTTACTTATGTGCACGAGCCATGAGCAAATAGTGTCTCAAATTCTCCCAAATCAGAACTAATTGGGCTACCAAATTGTTGATTGGCAACCCTGACTATGAACAAACATCTCACTCAATTACACTTTATATCACACATCTTGACCCAATTAGTTATGTAAACATTTACTCAAGGTGAAATGTCCTTCTGACTGGCACTGGCCTAGTATATCAGTATATGGGACCATGACAACCCCTCTCTGACATTACAAAACAGACAAACAGAAAGTCTGAACAGGGAAGTGCTGGGGGTAAACACTAGGCTAGTGGCCTTTCCCTGTTCTGAAGATTGAAGGGAGCACTTGTTTGAAATATGAAGTCAGGAAAGTGTTGTAGTTTTTAAGTTTCAAGTTTTTATTTGGAAATTGCTTTTACATCAGTGGCACTCATCTATCCGATGGTGCATCCAAGACATTAAATATGGTCATTTTCACGGTAAAGGGTGTAACTTTTGATTTTTTGGGTCAAAATTTCAAACCACTTAAATATGTTTCTGTTTTCTGAAATCATGCATAGAAGCAACTTAAATTCCAGTAAAATAATGTTTCAAGGCTTAAACATTTTGATTTCTAATAAAAAATTTGACATTTCCATAACATTTTGGTTAAAATCTAAGAAAAAATGTATTTTACATAACCTCAGAAAATTATGACATGAAAGCTGGAATACATGTGAAATCCCATTCCAAAGTAAGTCAACAGATATAAGTTAAATTTTATACCATGTTTTGCTATGTTTGTAATTGCAGTTTTGAAAATTTTTAACATCAAGTGTCATTTACAATGGAAATTTCCAAACCTTAAACATATTTTTAAAGTTTTAATTGGGTTCCTAAAATAATTTGAATGTCTAACTTCATGTACAAATACTACTTGATGAAAGGAACCTCCCAGCCAAGTTTTACAGAAATTGGACTTATTTTTAGAATTGGCAATTCAAGCGATTTGTGTTTCGGAGGCTTCAGTTAACAACACAGATGATCATAAAAGTAAAATATTTGGCTAACCACTACAAGTTGACATAAAAAATAGGTAAAAAATATCACAATTACCAATTTTCATGCTTTGCTTCTAAGTATTGAATTTCAGTTGTGACAAAAATTAAATTATCACAGCAAGTCATTTTTTTTTGTTTCGAGGCTTCATGTTAACAATTGTTAAACATTGCAGAAGTAGTTTTTTTGAAAACAACAGTGTTGGGATCATCTAAGCTGTTATTTTCTTGTGTATATTGAATCAATGATACTATGCGGCAGATATTGTAGATTTATCACGTGTTAATTTTTTCACCCATTTGTTAAGTATGGTGTTTTTTGCATGTGAAGCCTCCGAAACAGGCTTTTTTGGATATCAGTATATTTTTCAAACATTAACCATAATGTCAAATTTTTTTTTAATTTATGACATTCTGCACATATCAAGTAATAATTACAATGCAGATATCAGTATGAAACACACCAATTTAGATATGCATAGATGATAATTAATCTTATTGTTGTTTTGGAGGCTTCATTTGTTTCGGAGGCTTCAATTGTTAACGGAAAGTTTGTATTGGGTCCCATTTTCAAACGGTGATATATATCTCCACGATTTAAAAACATGTGACTTGAGGATCTACTTTGCTACATTTTGATAAATGGATTTGATGAGCTCTTTTATTTATATTTGCACAAGCTTGTTGAACAGTTTGTTTCGGAGGCTTCAAAAAAGTTAACGGAAAAACGGCTCTTTGAAGTCAAGATTTTATAAAAATTTTAAAAGCTTGCAAATCGACTAATTTTTGTTACCCATTTCAAGTTAAGATAACAACTGTTATGAATCAAGAAGAAGTGAAGAAATAACCAAGAATTATGAACCAAAGCTACACCCACAAAGTTTGTTAACAATTGTTAACGGAAAATGAAGCCTCCGAAACGACAAATATCGAAGTCCGGTTCTCAAAAATACAGGGCTGTTCACAATTAAATCTAATGTGGCAGTGTTTACTGAACATATGACTGTACTTTCAGGATAAGAAAAATTATCCATGAACTAACTGAAGAAAACACAGGGTTTTACAAAAATGTTACTGTTTTTTATAGTTTTTCAAAATGGCAATATTAAGAACATTTAAGCCTGCTAAAACTGAACGCAGTAACTCCCAAAGCTGATTATGCTACCCAAGGTAGCTGCTAACTAGATGACTTATGTGGCCAAAAAATCATGGAATTCTGTGGCTTTATTAGAACACTACGGATTAAAATGTTAAAAATCCAAAGTTACACCCTTTACCGTGAAAATGACCATATACAAACAAAACTGTATTAAACAAATTAAAATCAAAGGATACTCGACAAGCAAAAGGTACAAATAAATAAATGCCTTGAATAAATAAATATCTTGAGAACCGCAAGTATATTTTCAAAATGCTGATTTGTGCTTGATCACAGCACTAGGGTGATTTTGAGGTTTGAGAATACTGAAATGTGTTTTTTCAAAGTTGGTAGCCCTGTATACATAGTTATACATGGCTATACATAGCTATATATGGCTATACATGGCTGTGACATGGTTACATATGGCTATACATAGCTATGCATGGCTATACATGGCCATACATAGCTATCCATGGCTATACATAGCTATGCATGGCTATACATAGCTATGCATGGCTATACATAGCTATGCATGGCTATACATAGCTATGCATGGCTATACATAGCTATGCATGGCTATACATATCAGGGTTGTCACGTAGACTGAATTTAGTGCCGGCTAAATTTCCATGATATTTGTCCAAAATACTCTCATGCGTCACTTTCCAGCTGTTTTTTAGGGTAAAAAGTACAATTTCTCTACTTTAGTGCCGATTGGCAAGTCCTCATATTCCCTTGAGTGCCGGTTGGTCAGCCTGAGTGCTGGTTACTACCGACCGGCACCGACCAGTGTAGTGACAACCCTGATACATATCTATGCATGGCTATACATAGCTACGCATGGTATTCCTGACCATAACCCATAACAGATGAGCTACAGCACCAGTGGTGCTCTTGTTACAAACTTCAGACATGTCTGTGTAGGGGTGGGTGTATGCGTGTCTATCACGTATGTGTGCAATATGACTTTCCACCTTTTTACCTAGAACTCTCAAAAAAACCTTTAAATTTTAGTTTATTTCACCACTGCACAAGTGACCATACTGGATTTATGCAAAGTAGGCACTACTTGGGAATTTCATAGACTTTTTAATTTTTTTATGTGAGCTAGCTTTTAGGGGATGGATGCGTGTGAAATGGATTGGATTCTGTTCCAATTACTCCAGATTCCAGAAAAATACAACACTAATTTTTTTGAATTAAAGACAAGATCTTTGCCAATTGAAACATGGTGGAGTCTAAGTATCCAAAATCTTTTAAAATACAGACTAAGAGTGAGCTCATAATTAAAATATTTTAAGTTAATGTTGATTATTTGGTTATGGTAAAGAACAGAAAATCTGTTTTCTAAAAAAAAGAATGCAATTAGTCTTAGTACAAGTCTTTGGGCTTGATTGTCACAGCCTATGAAAAATGCCATAAACATGCATTATTTTGGCCCTTATTGCCAAAAATTGACCAAAATATTAAAATATGACTTTCATTAGAACTAAGTAAAGGATTAGGATTTAGGTATGTGTCATTTAGCACAAAGGGCTATATTTTTCTAGAATAGGAACTAGTGATGGAGTCTGTTAACCTAGGGGGTTATGATTTATAAGGGGGTCCCAAATTTACAAAAAGTTTGTGTCAATAAAATTGCAACAATAGGTTTGAGTGGATCAGATTGAATGATATATAGCTAAGGTGTATCTTGTTCATTTGATCAGATCATGGAAGTACCTACTTCCAAGCAGCTGTACTTACTTCCATGATCAGATATTGATTAATCAAAATTTTTAGTGGTAAAACGGGCACCTTTTTGAAACAGTATTGCTGTTTGATTAAAATTGATTGATTTATTGGGAAAGTCTATCCTGATTAATTTTTTGTACAACAAACTGTATATTTTCTAAAGAAGTCTATCCTGATCAATAATTTTGTGTACGACAAACTTTATATTTATTAAATAAAGAATTAATTTCCTGAACAATAACCTGGTTTGTGGTGTGAATTTATTTTGCCTCATCATACATGTACATAAGGGTATCAATAAAGCACCATTTCCCCATTTCCTTTTGCCAGCCATTACTACAAGGCTGAGGCTGGTCGACTGCAGATCTGTTGGAACACGCTTTTCAATATGGAATAAATGCTGACCTCATCGTGACATCATCCAAGCAGCAAAGTTCATTTCCTATTGAAAAAGCGTTATCCAACGGATCTACAGTCGACCATTCTGCTACCCATGGCCAGAAAATTGTTTATCTAAGTTTGTTGCACAACAGATATTTATTATCGTATTTACCAAATTCCACAAACTTCTGGTCTGTGACATAAACTTTGACATATGTGGGAATTTTCACACAATCTATTAAAGCTCATGTTGTGTTTGTGCTTTGCCAGTTTTGAAATACCTTGGGATAGCGGCTTTTTTTAATTTGTGAGTTTTCTCGCAGTCCTATACATGGATGAACATAATTATTCGAGCATTTATTATTTACGTGGCATGTGTTAAGCGGGCGGGAAAAGCACAAATATTAATGTTCTGTAAAAATGTCCACATTTACAGTAATTATGTGCCATGGGGAGGGCTAAATTGGGATGAGCAAGAAACAATTTCTGGCAGGAAAAAACTACTATATCTGGGAGGCTATACAACAGGCTGTATCAAAATGATTGATACACAAATATTTGTGATATTTGCAAAATAGAATTCTCTTGAAATGACAAAAGTTTATATATTGATCCACAATTGGGTTATTATGCCTCCACCATGAGGCATACTGTTTTTGCAATGTCCGTGCTTCCGTCCGGATGCCATATCTCGGGCATGGATGGGCGGATTGACTTCAGATTTTCAGGATAGGTGGGTCATGGTCAAAAACTCTGGCTACTTTTTTTTTTTGGGGCGAGGTTCAAGGTCATATACTGAGGTAAAAGGTCATTTGAGGTCAGGGGGCTCATTTTCCTTATTTACCTCTTTTCTCGGAGACTAAGGGTCGCATGTTCCTCAAACTTGGTGGGTGGGTGCATCTTGAACCCAGGCAGAACAAGTTTGTATTGGTTAGTGGGTCAAGGTCACCTGAGGTCATGCAGGGGTCATTTGAGGTCAAATTAGCAAAAACTGTCATATGGCCATGAAACTTGGTAGGTACAGTCAATATTTAGAGCCTAATTTTTGGAAGGTCATTTTGGGGTCACCCGAGGTCAAATTAGTAAAAACTGTCGTATGGGAATGAAACTTGGTGGGTACAGTCAACATTTAGAGCCTAATTTTTAGAAGGTCATTTTGGGGTCATCCAGGGTCACCCAGGGGTCATCTGAGGTCAAATTAGTAAAAACTGTCGTATGGGCATGAAATTTGGTGGGTACAGTCAATATATAGAGCCAAATTTTTGGAAGGTCATTTCGGTGTCATCTGAGGTCATCCAGGGGTCATCTGAGGTCAAATTAGTAAAAACTGTTGGATGGGCATGAAACTTGGTGGGTACTGTCAACATTTAGAGCCAAATTTTTGGAAGGTCATTTTGAGGTCACCAGGGGTCAACTGAGGTCAAATTAGTAAAAACTATCATATGGGCATGAAACTTGGTGGGTACAGTCAACATTTAGAGCCAAATTTTTGGGAGGTCATTTTGGGGTCACCAGGGGTCATTTGAGGTCAAATTAGTTAAAACTATCATATGGGCATGAAACTTCGTGAGTACAGTCAACATTTAGAGCCAACTTTTTGGGAGGTCATTTTGGGGTCACCCAGGGGTCATCTGAGGTCAAATTAGTAAAAACTGTCATAAGTACATGAAACTTGGTGGGTACTTTCAACATTTAGAGCCAAATATTTGGAAGGTCATTTTGGGGTCATCTGGGGTCAGCCAGCTTTGTATCAACTTGTGAGTACATGCCACATCACTCCCTTTGGTGGAGGCATCACGGTCGACGCTTTGCGTCGAAAACCGCAACAGCCGAGAACCGCGGTACATCTAGTTTTGTGTTGCAGTCTTGTACATACTTGTACTTGAAACTTGGGTAATAATCATTTTGATACAGCCTTATACATAGGTATAGGCCTACATGGCTATACATAGTTATCAAAAAAAACTACCAAATACAAACAAGCATAAGTAAATTTTGGGAGTTATTTTATTTATTACATACACAACATTTTGACTTCTGGATACACAATTGGAATTTAGAAGTTAGTTAAATCTTGTTAAACCCGATATCAATGTATTGTTCTCATCAAAAGGTTTCAGAAAAAGTATAGTTTGATCTGTCTCCGACATACAGTTGAGTCCCGAGTTATAGGAAAACAGGTCAAATTTTGAGGTCCACTGGTGTCCACAATTGAAAAATGCTCCTTTTTTCATCCAATACATTGTTTTGGATGTTTTGTTCTATAGGTATCAATAGGTCAATGGTCAAAATAGGTCAATATCAACATGCAGGGCTCAATTGATTTTGATCTTTTTGCCCATGTTACTAAGGTAACAAAGCACCGAGATATGGTAAACTTCTTTTTTTTCTAACTGTTTTTGCAAGCAGAGCAATCTGAGACCATTTTTATTAAAATCAGAGAATTTTTAAATGTGTGTTCCCCCTGTGGAATCCAAATTTTAACATTTGACCTTTTCCACTCATAACTGTACATCTGAGATAGGTCAACCTAAAATTATCCTTATGACGAGAAGAATACATTGACATGGTTTCTAACGAAATTTGACCAACTCAGAAATTTTACCCCTGCATAAACAGCCATTTTTGATTCATGCAAATTAGGCACTGTTCCACGCTCCTGTGAGATTTTGGCCCAATGGAGTAATATTCTAAGTCTAACATGCTCCAAGAGCATGTTTTGAATGCACACTGCTCCAGGAGCATATATATATTGTTGGACATGCTCCTTGAGCATTGTGCATTCAAAACATGCTCCTGGAGCATGTTGGACTTAGAATATTACTCCAGATTATTCATGCTTGGAGCAGCTGTTCCTGGAGCAGCTGTTCCTGGAGCATAATTGAGGACCAAAATCTCACAGAAGCACAACTACTTGGATATCCTGTGACATTTGATGTTTTTGCAAAAGCTTTTGGGAGATGGACGCATGTGAAATGGATTCTGTTGCATTTAGTAGTGGGTAATTTCATATTTAGACTGACCTATGATTACACAGTGTATAGTGCTATCTACTGAAGATAACAGACACACTGATCAGCATGCGTGTAAAGTGCTATCAACTGAAGATAACGTATATACCACTGATTACAGTGTATGGTGTTATCTACTGAAGATAACAGGCACACTGCTGATCATGCAGTGTAAACTACTATCAACTGAAGATAACAGATATACCACTGATTACATACCGTATACTACATATAGTGCTATCTACTGAAGATAACAGACACACTGCTGATCGTGCAGTGTAAAGTGCTATCAACTGAAGATAACAGTGTACCGTATGGTGCTATCTACTGAAGATAGCAGACACACTGCTGATCATGCAGTATGAAGTGCTATCAACTGAAGATAACAGATATACCACCGATTACAGTGTATGGTGTTATCTACGGAAGATAGCAGACACACTGTTGATCATGCAGTCATACTATCTACTGAAGATATTAGATATTACAGTCATCTTAGGCTATTTAAATGCAGGCACTTAATTTAATGCCCCCGTGGCCAGATGGGTGCTGACATTACAGCTTGTAGACAGGGTCACATGGGCATTAAATTAAGTGCCTTAAATAGCCTAGGATGACGGAGAGTGCTGATCTACTGAAGATAGCAGACACACTGCTGATCATGCAGTGTAAAGTGCTATCAACTGAAGGGTTATTAGTCAATAAATACAGCAACTTAGTTTTAATCCATAAACCTTACCCTAAATGTCACCCTTACCTGTAACCTAAGCTCTAACTCAGACTCTAAAATAGCAGTCAGTTGGTCACTTTTAGTTCCATTCCATGCATGTTTCAGAATTATCACCTACCAGCCCAGTCTAATTAAAAATGACCCACCATTAAATGCACCAGAATCTATTACATATGCACCCATCTCCTAAAAGCTCACACAAAAAATATCAAAAATTACAGAAAATCCAAGTGGAACATTGCCAAATTGGCATAAATCAAAAATGGCCACTTATACAGGGGTGACATTTTAAAGTTGGTCAAATCTTGTTAAAGCCAATGATACCAATTTATTCCCTCGTCATAGGGATTGAGTATACAGCTCTTGAGTAATAGGGAAAAAGGTCAAATGTCAAAATTGGGGTACCACAGGGAATAAAGATGTAAAAATTCTATGATTGTGAGAAAAACAAACTCGGATTGCTATGCTTGCAAAAACATTTTAAACAAAGAAAAGTTTGTCATATCTCAGGTGGTTGTTTTACCCCTACATGCAGTAGGGGTAAAATCATCAAATTTGCTGAAATTTGCCCCTAAAAGTAGACAATTCCCTAATTTTGGGTTTTAATGGGGAACAAGGGGCAAGAGTTCTGAATGGGGGGAATTTCCCCCCAGGCTCCGCCACTGGGCTGAAGGAATAATTTGAAACCAGTTTCATTAAAATTAGAATATTTTTCAACTGTAGCTGCCTGTGGATCCCAAAATTTGACCTATCACCTTTTTGCTTATAACTCAAGAACTGTATGTTGGAGACAGGTCAAACTATACTTATTCTGCATCCTTATATGAGAGGAGTATGGATATTATCCAGAGTAGAATAACTTTGAAATCTCACATATGCATAAGTGGCCATTTTGGATTCATGCAAAAATTAAGCACTGTTCCACTAAGTGACTTCTGGTGAAATTTATTGATATATTCTTTAATATGTTTTTCTGAAAAGAATGGATGATAAATAGAACTCGCCCAATTTGCAAAACCGCAATGCCCCTCAAATAGCGAAAGCGAGTGCTATTCATAGAAACCGTGATACCCCTCTAATAGCAAGCATCTTAGATCATTGTATGAGGGCCTGCTTGGAAAGCAGTGCTTGCCACTGAAGTATAGGAGTCGAGCTCACAGCCTGTCTGTACTAGGTGGTTATATGAATTATGTTGCAATTAGTGGTGGGTTATTCAGGTTAAGCCCTTATTTACCTTTGACTGGGCTACCTCTTCCACAACAGTTTAAAAAACACAATACAGTGTCATTCATGTGAAGTCACAAATTTAGCACTCCAGTTCTTAAATATAGTCTGATAAAATGTCACTTTAATATATTACCAAAGATAATTCATTTCACCTCTTGATTTTTGCTGAATACTGGTACTTTACATTATACTTTAACATTGTTTGCCAAATGTGTAGATTGAATGACCAACAAGAAAATGTATGCTCTAGACAAAAAGCAGATTTGTTTATGGCAGCTATCATTCATGAGATACAGTGTAGATTGATGTCCTGAGGCCCCTTTTTCAAATCATCATGCCCCTGTGAAACAAAACAAAAAAATAAGAAGAAGAACATGATTATTTAAAAGCTTGAATTATAAAACCATTTGATGTATGAGCAATACATGCAATGCATAGATGAAATCTACCAACATGAATTTCAACCAATGAATTTCTTGGATCTTGTATTCTATATCTACCTGTAGAAGTTTAAACTGGAGGTATGATTGGGAGGTCTATTTTTGGAGTCAGGGTACTGTGTCAGAACATTCAGCTAGAACAGATTTGAAAGCTGAAGTTGTCTGATGAGTAACGGGGCAAGGTGGCGCAGCAGTACAGGTTCTACCTCAATAATCAGAGTTTTGCAAGTTTGAGCCCCAGCAGTGCCATCGTGTTGTGCCATTGTATTGAACAAGGCGCTTTACTTCACTTGCCTTTCTCTACCCAGGGGTGAAATGGGAGCTGTTAGGAATATTGTCCATTTAGCGCCGTCCAAAGGTATGAGCATGCTTTAGGCATTGTATGGCAGCTGACACATTCTAACAACAGCGGAATAAATTTAAAGCGCTTTGATACATGTGAAAGGCGCTGTATAAATGGCAGCATTTATTAATGGTGGATGTAAGCAAGTTGTTCCACTCTTTTTTACTGAATGAAAGAATTGAACATTGTACAATTCGTATCCTCTGAACATTTTCCATAATACTTGACTTGGCTATGAAACTGCTTAACCCTAACCGCCTCAGGGTTTTTTTGGCAACGGAAAGGGAAAGAAGGAAGAAATAAAGAGAGAAAACAAAGAGAGAAGTTGTTTGGTCTGGGTGGGATTCAATTTATCCCAATTTTCAACAATTTGTTTTCTGTATTTAGTTTTGATGTTGACTGTAGTCTACTTACCAATTTACAGCAACAGATCAATTGTATCTTCACAGACTCTTCATAGAGATAATTAATCCATTTCCACATTGATAAGCTAGGTCAACTGCAAACCAAACACACACAAACATAAAAGCATTTAATATAAAATATGACTAAGGGACCTATTGTTATAACAGCAGGGGAGAATGGGTGTTTTGGAAAAAATATTGACAGGAAAATTTGCTCAAAAGTTTCGGATACCCCTTGTTTTCCCAGGGTGCACCGCTCAGTCCGACACACCGCTAGTCCGACAACACAAATTCCCTATACTTAGAGGTCGTCAGTCCGAAAATGAAAAGCACGGCGCTAGTCCGAAAAAAAGCATGCGCTAGTCTGAAAATGAAAACCACTGCAACAGTCCGACACGCCGCTAGTCCGAATCTGAAAACACAGTTTTCATTCCGACACACCGCTAGACCGAATCCGAAATACACTGCGCTAGTCCAAATTTGGAAACACTTCTTCAGTCCGACACTGCGCTAGTCCGAAACTGAAAACCATGGCGCTAGTCCGAAACTGAAAACCATGGCGCTAGTCCGAAACTGAAAACTACAGCGCTGAAAAACACTGCGCTAGTCCGAATCTGAGAAACACTGCGCTAGTCCGAATATCAGACTAGCGCAGTGTTTCCCCAATTCAAATTCGGACTAGCACAGTGCTTTTCAAAATCGTTTTCAGTTTCGTACTAGCGCAGTGATTTTTAGATTCGATTCGGCGCAGTCTCGGACTGAAAGAGTGTTTTCCAGATTCGGACTAGCGCAGTAGTTTTCAATTTTGGACTAGCGCAGTGGTTTTCATTATCGGACTAGCGGCGTGCAGGACTGGCAAAGTGTATTTTAGATTCGGACTAGCGGCATGTCGGACTGGTGCAGTGCATTTCAGATTCGGACTAGCGGCGTGTCGGACTAGTGGCGTGCCGGACTAGCGGAGTGTCGGACTAGCGGCGTGTCGGACTAATGGCCTGTACCTGTTTTCCGCATTTCTCCATTTAAAACTTAAAAATCCCCCCTCCTGGTTCAACAAAAAACAAAAAATTTTGCATTACCCCCCTCAAGAAACAAAACATGGCGCTAGTCCGAAACTGAAAACCATGGCGCTAGTCCGAAACTGAAAACTACAGCGCTGAAAAACACTGCGCTAGTCCGAATCTGAGAAACACTGCGCTAGTCCGAATATCATATCAATAAAATTTTGCATTCGGTAGTGTTAGTGTTAGGCCTATAATTTGGTTCACCAAGTTCGGTAGTGACCTAGGTGCTTATTTTGCTCGCCGCCCCAGACAAACAAGTACCTAGACCAGTGACTTTGACAAGGACGCAAGCAAGCATATTACGTTCGAGTCTACAGAACATGTTGCATTTGACGCGAGCAATATGACGCAACATCACGCAAACAAGCGCGTCTTTCTCTCCAGACATGAACGCTTATTTCTCCGCGTCCGACCACCCGACCAAAATCAGCTTGGATACGTGGCTTCACCTACTGCCATGGTTAAGTATGGGCACTCATAGGTCTATGCTTGCCGCAGTATCGAATCGCGCGCGTAAAGTTAAACGCAATGTACACGCACGCGCACAGGGGCGATTTGTCAGCACGCTTGCGGCACAACCGCGAAAGAGAGGTAGTCATCAATAGAGGTAGTCATTGACATTGTGACATCAACGCCGCCATCTTGTGGGTATGAGTACCTTGCACAGAGGAGTAAGATAAAACAGAGCGCGTACCACCAGTCAAAGTCCCCGTGTATTGTATGCTACCAGTTCTAGCATATTCATGAGGGCCGATTGTTCGATCGTGCTGTGTCTAACAATCACGCCAGCGCTGCGTGCCTTTGCGTATACGCGATAGAGCGTTGCGTGCTTTCGCGATTACGCAATAGACCATGAAAATACGCGGTAATTGCGTAGCAGTCACGCCTGTCGCATTTCATGGAACAATCAGCCCTCATTAATTGTTGAGGCGGAGACTTTGACTGGTGGTACGCGCTCTGTTTTATCTTACTCCTCTGTGGTACCTTGTTGCTACTAAGATCACCGCGTTGACGCTTGACTGAAGAGGTGCGCAACGCGTTGCAACTACCGCGTAATCGAGGACGTAATGTCTATCGCATGGCATGCAGTACGGCAGGACCCACTGGATGGTGGATCCCGCGGAAAAGGCTATTGCTGTTGCCGATTGCTCAGACCATTTCGTTCTAATTTCCGGCAGAAACCTAATTAATTAACCTCAGCAAGGTCAAGGACAATGTCAGGAATACGTGTAAGCTCATGAACATATTAAATGAATACATGAATAACGTCCATGTTAACATGTAACATCACGACATGAACGTAAGCACATGCCAGTGCATCTACATATTACATGTAAGCTAGCTTACAAAATTAAACATTGGCCCGGGACCGGGCGGGACTCAGTCAGGCCGATCAGACAGTCACATTTCTCTCAGAATTCAGCCACGGCTTCAGCTCACGACACAGGCAACTGCAGACAACAAGGCTAGTGGAAAGGTTTGTGTACTCAACATGCTCAAAGGAATGATCAATCATGATTTCGATCATACATCAGGCGACAGGAATGCACATCCGTATTAATTTACCATGGCATGACCCGGAAGTTTTTGACTGTTTAAAAAAACAAAAAAAACAAAAAAATTGTAACAACTATCCGATGTCCTCAAAATTTACCCGCAAAATCAGTTTCTAATTTCGCTTTTATCAACATTCGATTCAAAAAACAAGTATAATGTTTTAAATACCTTGTTTCTGCCGTGTGCCCGATTCTGCAGCAATAAAATATATCCATTTGGCCCGGCCATTTGGTTCATCTTTGTTGACAAACTCCGCTGAAATTGAAATCCGTCGATGTGTGTGCCTGCCAAATCTCTTTGTGTTTCGCCGCCGACCCTTCGCCCCGCCCACAATTTCTTAAAAGTTTTTACAGATTTTTATCTGCCCAGGCTCCGACGTCATTCTGCCCTAGCGACCAATCTGCCCTGGCGACGGTGTGACATTTTGGTCAGATAAAAACTGCCTTCGTTGCTCACCCCATCTATTTAAGAGATCAAGCGTTACACCGAAGTATTCTGATTGGTCCGCAATGTGAATATGAATATTCATCTCGAAATGTCAATATGAATATTAAGTAGATTCGGCCGTCTTTCATCTTGATCATGTCAAGTATATAGTGATTTATGAAAGGTTCGATCGGGAAAAGTGGTGGCGCTATATTAATAATTAATCAAACCAGCAGGGACACGATACGATGATTCGATCTTTATTGAATATTTTTTTATAATATTTTCTGATTACTTGTAACAAACAGAAAGAGACAAAAATAAGATAAATGAACACATAATATTTTAAATATGTATTTTATTTGACAAAACATTTTACAAACAATACAAGAATGCCTACAGCTCTTGGTCAGATCATGATTTCCTATAATATATAGGTGGGTAATGATAATTACCCCACCCACCCTTCCACCCCATCCACTCCCCAAATGTCTCCACCAATGTGAAAAATACCAAATAATCTCAAAGATTCATAACTGTAATGTAAATATAGATTATCTAATTTAAAGTAATAACTTGTGTATATTTTATTTGAGTTTCATATTTTCTAGGTGATTGTTTACTAGTTTGTAGCCAGTGTTCGAAATAAGCACTTATCCTCTTGTCCTCTTGTCCAAAAATCACTGGGGACAACCATATTGAGCTATGTACTTATCCCCTGGACAACCACTATATTTTACCTCCGAAAGTATGACACATTTTGGGGACAACCAAAAGGTATTGAGGACAAGCAGAATTTATGCTTTAGTTATCCTCGGGATAACCTCCATATTTTCCTTATTTCGGACACTGTTTGTAGCTAAATATGTTTGCTGATAATTGCAAACAATTTATGTTGTGCAATAGACATGCTTGTTTTAGCAATCTTGTGTGTTTCACTTTATATGGTTATTTTTTCTGCACTCTTTAATGTTCAAATTCTTTCTGCAGAATATTCATGGAATCGTGTCACAAAATGAAAATGCTCTTAAAGTTTCAAAAACTTTTGAAAGTTAGGATGCATTGCAATTCACATTCACACAGATAGCGTACTACAATAGAGATGCACTGTAAACAACAGATATATAACAGAAACACATCATAAAGTTATGATAAGGAAAGAATACTTGGAACTTTACATGGTTTACCCACAGCAATGAAATGTTCCCTGGATATGTACATCAGCAATGACATGTTCTATAAATTCAATGTAAATTTTGTATTCAATTAACAATTAATCTTGTTGAATGTTGAGAGCAATAACCTCTGCAAATTGCAGTATGAATGATTCAAGAGAAAAACTGCACAAATTATCAGAGAAGTACAGCACTTTTTTTGCCATTTAGAGCCATAATGTGTGATTTGCTACTTTTTGCATAATTATAATGCCAGTGGTGTACTAAAATACCATGTAAAAGACGTAAGCCTGAGGTGCTTTAATAACAGTAAAATTTAACTTTTTATATTAAAACCGGGTCGACACGGTTTATTCAGAGTTCATCAATCGACTGCTTGCTAACATCTCCCGTGGATGTCAGCTTATGTGTACACACGTCGAGCGCGATGCTCCGTGTAGTATTACATGTTACGATCGGTGAGCGTAGTGCACACATTGTAGGCGCTGGAATGAAATAGCAATTTTCTTCGTTATATCTCATTTGTTTGGCTCAAAATTAAAAGGGGATAATGTGATCAGTGAAAACAAACATTTAAATAGGAATCTATTCTTTATGCAAATCACACATTATTGCTTAAAATCATGTACACAGTATGGAAGTGGGGCCTAAATGAAATATTGGCAGTTCACTCACTTAACAAGCCGCATTGTGTAACACTGTTCTTTTGATGCAATAAACAGGGCAGGTGCGTAGGCTAGTGCAAAACTTTTCTGTTAGCAAGAACGTGGTAGAGCAAGGCAGTCCAATTACGAAAACCATGTTCAAATACAGATTAGCAGACAACGCTATGATAGGCCACTCAATATACACTACACTATACATGCTATGGTTGGCCAATTGTTGACATTTGCAGGAGTATATTACACTCATATTACTACAGTTTTATAAAATAAAAATATGAGCTATTAGGCGACAGAAAAAACCCACCTGTTTATGGGCGGGTGGTCTTTTCAAGTAGGGTCGATTGGTTGGGATTTTTGTTTTTTAACTTCTTTTTTCTGGAATGTAGTTTGAAAATATCACTGAAAGCTTGAAAATTTGGCATGAATTAAATGATTTTTTTGCAAACTTTTTTTGAAAATTTTCAGTCAAAATCAATGAATTTTGGCCCCAAAACGGCTGATTTTATATGATAGCAAAAAAGTATAAAAAAATCTCAAAACGCAAAATCTGGGCTACTTATAAAACAGGGTTTTTTTCGTCGCCTTATCATCAAATTTATACTCATTGATTAATCTTGGAGCACTTAATTTTAAAGCAAATAATTCTGTACAAATTATCTCTAAATATCCTGCTAATTAACCATGATATCTTAAATCCTCTAGAAATTAGAAGTAGGGAAGATTGATTTTGTTACTAATTATTGTCAATTCATTGGGTTAGTTTGCACTCTGCATTTTGCAAGCTTCATTTGCATGCTTCCTATCTCATGCCAAAGTTAACTGCAAATGAAGTCCGAAAGCCACTATTTTCTGTTTCGAGAAAAAATTATAAACTGAATTATATGATTTGATGAACTTAATTGTACTTACAAGAATGATTGTCTTTGCAAAGGATTTTGTATGGATCATAAATCCACTTTACTCAATTTTAAGTAAAAGACTACCTAATTTTAGTTTTGAAACTAATTGTGTGCTTATTATAACACCGTTGTTTAAGACAGCATACATGTATTGTTGTGGAATACATGTGAGAACAATTTAATAATCTTTGTATACAATTGTGTCAATATGTTTGTAGCATTGCTTATATGCCATACTACATGTGAATAAAATAAATTAAAAGAGTGAGGGTGTTTTAAACCCTTGAGTTATTTGAATCTTGAACATGTCTGTTTACTTTGTGTGCTTGCTTTATTTTTAAGTCATCCGTCACATGCGCAGACACCCCCACACCTATGTGAAAAAGGAGCAGGATTCAGACACACACCCCTACACCCTTCTATAACATGTAGAATGGGGGCACACATCCCCACATATTTTTTCTTGAGAATTTTCTTGACCTGCTTTTTTTGTTGTCCAAATTTCTGCATTTTCATTTATTTTTAGCCCATTTTGGAGAATTTTCACTACATTTTACACACTTTTTCCTGGCAAAAAATGACAGAAAAAAGGTGCCAAAGGAAAAGAAAAGTGGCAAGGAGGCTAAGAGCCCCTTTTCCACCAAATTGCAACTGATCATGGGTGCAAATAGTGTAAAATACTAAATTTTGCATGTCACGCTCGCACATGATCGTCCCAATAAAGCCCTTTTGGAACCCCCCCCGGTCAGGTTCCCTTGCCCGGTCCCTTTCATTTACTCCACACATGAGCTATTCTAACAACCACCCCCACACTTGCATCACATTTATATTTCCATGTATGATTCTTGAGTAATAATTTCAGTTCAGAATCAGTTCCCAAAATTTGGTGCTTTGTGTGCCCCCTGCCCCCGGTCTGCGCCGCACACCCGTATAATTTGTTCCCCCCACAGGGTCAGACTATCTTTCCTACAGTGCTGCCAACAAGGGGATTAAGAAGTGCATTGCCCCCAGGCCCAGGGTCCTAGGGGGCCCGTAAAAATAAAGAAAAATATACAATGGGCTTATATTAGGCCAAGTAAAAAATAAAACATGTTTCACGTCCGGATTTTCGAAAAAAAGGAGGAAGAGGGGGCTTTTTATTTTCTATTTTTTATCGCAAAATTGGTGTAAATACCCATACTTAGAGCTGTTTTAGCGTATACAATAATGCCTGGAAAAAGGAGGAGGCCCTATTTTATTTGTTGTTCTGAGAGTCACACCCCCTCTAATGATCACAAAACCTTCCTAAAATGTTTCTTGTATCTTAACAAGGCTATAGAAAGCATCCCAACTTCCTAGACATATTTTTTGAAAAGTTATAACTGAATTAAAAAAATAAAAATATATTTGAGGAAACCTCAAAAAAGGAAGCGGGAGGGGACGTGAAACATGTTTATTTTTTTTATTTGGCCTTAAAGCAAAGAAAAGAGACTTCAGGGTGCCCATTAAAAAAGGGGCCCTGACGTTCATTTTACCCCTGGGCCTGTAATGGCTTGCAGTGGCACTGTTTCCCTGGGTCCTTTTCATCCACTCCACACTAGAGCTATTCCAACCTCCCCCCAAGGCCCTACAAACACAATCAGTTACACGTTTATATTTACATATGACGTCATATTTGCATATTCATAACTGGGACCAGATCTGGGGAATATAAGGCTACATATTTGGCTGGCAACAAAAATGGCAGCTCACTTTGAGAAAGTGTGTTCGGTTGTTTCCAATGGTATTGTACCAGTTACAAAGTATAAATCCACTAGAACTGGTCTGACAGTCTGCATTGCTCAAGTAGAAGGCCCACTTGTTAACGGATTCTTTTGCTTAGGTTAGTAATACAACATATTTGTTCCTTTTACGAATGCCATTTTTAAGCTTACTCATTTTGTACTCACCATGATCATCGGAGTCAAAGAAGTCAAAGGCATGTGTTTTTATTGCTCAAGTGCATTTAACCAAAATGTGTCATTTTAAATGTAATAAAAAACCATTAAAATTATAAACTAAAAACTCAAAAAAAACTAAAACTTTTAAAAGGGCCGACCCTGATTTTGGCCAATTTTGCCGTTTTGGGTCGGTCGGTGGAGGGCAAGCAAACACATTTTTTTGGCATTATACACAAATTAACAGTAAAATATGTAAACTGTAAAGTTCTCAAAATTACGCCTGCTTTGGTCTCTCAACTATCTGTGTGCAGTGCACGGGTATGCAGCGTAATGCACTATAGATATGCGTTGCACCCACCAAAGTAAAACGTGCATGGCCATTTAGTATCAGAATATCTTGCACGATATTACTTGCTCGAGAACTCTAGCCGAGAATTTGCTCACCGATAGCTTCACGTTCTAGGCTAGAAACCATTGCATTCAAAATCTAGTCGGATTCGCTGAAGCATGACACCGTGTAATGCAATGGAAGTTATAATTAAGAAGTAAAATACAGCCGATCACGACAGACAGGCGATTGCATCAAAAATGTTGCTAAAATTACACTTCAGCAAAATTTTAGACTGTCCAAAATATGCAAATCTTGCTCAAAAGATACAGTTGACTCATCGAAATAACTTTGATCCAAATTTCAACATTAACAGAATAAATAACCTGTGGTGTAAAAAATTGCACCGCTGTTCCGACCGAAAATCCATAGTAAAGTACTCTAGCATCGAATGCGTAACTTTCGTGTGCAAATTCGAAGTTCTCGTTAAATTGCGTTAAAGTTGTGGGACCCATAAGCTAAAAGCTTCATATAATATATTAGAGACTGACCGATCAGATCGGTAGCTTCCCGATCAGGCCGATTATTAGCTTATCGGTAGTGATCTGCATCGGCCGATTTTTCCTTCATCCGCCGATGTAATGCACCGATCACCCAATATCATGAAAGTAATAATGTTGAAGCTTAACAAGTATTCATTTATTGGTATATTTCTTTGAATTAGTCTAGTTAAATCAAGCAAAATTTGGCAAAAGAACAAGCTTTGTAGCGGCGATAAACATATAATCATACCGTGATTCAGGCACGCAGCTGAGATAATCAGGTAATTCCCCGCATGCACATGTACAATTGTAGTTCTTACTTCCGGGTTACACGTGCGTGTCAGATTGGAGGGAGCTACGGGCCGCGTGCAAAACTCAACACTTCCGGGTTACACACATGCATGTCAGATTGAAGAGAGCTACGGGCCGCGTGCAAAACTCAACACTTCCGGGTTACACACGTGCGTGTGAGCTACGGGCCATCTGCAAAACTCAATACTGACTTGAACGTAAACACAATATTAAAGTGGGGCGGTCGAATGATTAGAGGGACTCGGATATCAGGGGGGAAAGGGAGTGGCGGCTGGTGGGTGTTTTTCTTGGTGGGGCTAATCGGCATAAGCGCCGACCCTACACTTGTGCGAGCAGAGGTGTCTGAGGTGGATGTGCCCCCCCTCAGAATTTGGAAATTTTTTAAAATTACACACCAAAACGAAGCGATTTGGTGCAAAATTTTACCTAATTTGATCCATATGTGACAAGTATAAAAAAGTATAAAAGCATGAATAGTGATCTAGTGAAACATGATGAATGACATGAAAATAAAATGATAACTTTCCTTTCCAATAGTTTTGATGTTCTGAATCTCATTTTCAAAACATTTGCTGAACATATTTTGGAAAAAGACAAGAAAACTCCATTTGCAAATCATCATCATTTTCTCAGAATCCTTTGTATACTATAGGCCCCTATTGTGCTGAAAATAAAATAGGTCAGGATGAATCAAGGAGAATTTGAATTTCTACAAAAATCTTACCTTAAGTTAAACTACTCATCATCAGCAAGATGACACAACTGCATACATAAACTAGATGAAACTAAACTGAATGTCGGATAGGACTATACAGCAAGTCAAATCACTATGTTTCTCAGAAACTGAAACCTTGACCTGTTTTGGTCCATTATACCAAATGGCCTACAGGGTGTAAATTTCTGATGAATACAAATTGAGCCTATATAATTCCTCACTAAAACTCTTCATATTTTACTTGTTCAATGTAGGCCACCCTGAATCATGCACCTATAAACAAGGACAAAGTTGATACCCTGCACCCTATTGACCTTAACCACAAATGCCATAACTTTGAGTAGATGATAAAGTATCTAGTCTCTTGAGAAAACTCACTTGGCAATTGGAAATTATTGTTTGAATGGTATGACACTTCAGGCTTTGTTAGAGGCTATGGAGGCTAGGTTAGGAGCTATTACAGGTTAGACCCACTGATAAACTTTGGGGTCATATGGTTTCTTATGGAAGGGTGTACAGATATATGACAATGCCCTTTTCAATGAAGATAATAACGTCTGTTGGAGCTATCTCAGATAAGCTCCACATTGGAGTTGCCAGTTTATTATTTGGTACACACTTGATATAAATATAAAAATCCCCAGCAGAAATGAAAGCATATGAATTACACTGATAAACATAGAATATCCACTACAATAATAAGGGATATTTTGAGATTTATGCAATTTAAATAAGAAGTATTTAAGATTAATAAAAATCACATAATACTTGGAAAATCTGGGTGGGGCTCTGCCCCATTAGTCCCAATGGAAGAGCCGCCCCTGGGAAAAGGTAAATTGAACTTAGAATAATCATGGTCAAATTAAGTATTGTAAATGAGCACGGGAGTGTATTTTTGTGCTCAGAGCATACATAATTATGGTAATACTTTTCTGCATACAAGTACCCTTTCAACATACAGGTGAAATTTACTCATGGCGATGGCAGCCATTGTTTACAATTGGGGAATTGGTAATCGGTGATCGGTGATCGAATCGGCAGATCAAAGAGGGAATTGATCGGCCAATCGGCCGATGCCGATTCAGATAGGGACCTGATCGGTCAGTCACTACATTTTAAATGGTTAATATTGTATATATTTGTTTGTATATAGCAACTGAAGCTCATGATGATGATGGATTGCCACATACATTGGAACATCTTATCTTCCTTGGAAGTGAAGACTATCCATTTAAGGTATGTACATTGTACACGCAGGATTGTTATTAGAACCCTGTCTGAAAAGACAATAGGACTCAATTAGGATAATATTTACAGCATTTTTCTATTGTTCTATCCACCTTTTTCATAATGACCAATTCATTTCCGTTGGCAGCGTTTTTCTCTGCTAACTCCAGTTAGGCCAGAGTTGGCGAAGCGGAAAACTGAAAGTGAGGCTTAAGATGTAAATGACATATTTTGTTCAAAAACCTGAAAACTGCTAATTGCCACCCCTCCACTATATGCCTTTCCAGTTCCTATGTATTTGCAGCCAATGACAGACAGGCAGAATGATGGACGGACAACCAGGAAACATTTAATACATCCGGTGGAGGCATTGACCGACCCTGTCTTCCACAGAGAGTGAAAGGAGAAGCAATTTTTTCAGCCTTGTACTTATTGTCATGCCCAATTAATGTACTTTTAAAAGCATACCATTTGTGCTAACATGTTCAACAGAATGGTTTTCATTTTCATCTTTTCAGGGAGTACTGGATACATTGGCTAATCGTTGTTTAGCCCAAGGAACCAATGCCTGGACAGATACTGACCACACCTGTTATACTGTGATGACGGCAGGCAGTCAAGGGTTTCTCAACCTTATGCCTATATACTTGGATCATGTTTTGTATCCAACGATCACTGTATGTAATAAATTCATGATATTCATCACACCTTCTATTATAAATCAAGGCAGAAAAAACAGAATAAAAACAACAGAAAACACAAGAAAATAAGCATTTCAAACATCTCTAAACTTCATAACCAAGTTATACTAGAAATATGTGATGTGATCAAGCAAAATCAGTCGGAAATGGAAAATCTAGTTTGCAGTTATGGGGAAAATGTGTCAGTATTTGTTTTTGCAATGACTAAACTTTCAATCACTTTATAAAATAGATGATATAAACTTTGGATATTCAGTGAAATCAAGCTTAAAAATTTCTAATCTAAGAGAAATAAAAAATGTGGAATTTGATCACAGTAAATTGTAAAGTAATGATTACAATTAATGAATGGATTATCACAGTAGTTGATCTCAAATTAGTTTACTTGCCTTTTCTCTTCAAAGATTGCATGTCAGTTACAGCTGATGTTGACAAGTGAGGGGAAAGAAAAAGGCATAACTTTTAGAATTTTAATATGCTTGTGTAATTAGCAAGCGTGACATGCACTCAAGAACACTATCATTACTGTAAAATGGTCATTACTTGAGAGTGTGTAATCAATTAAATAACTATTTTGTGCTTTCATTTATATTTTTTATTTGTAACCACAAGGATGCCGGCTATGTGACAGAGGTTCACCACATCAATGGTGAGGGTGAGGATGCTTGGGAGTAGTGTACTGTGAGATGCAAGCCAGAGAGAACAGTGGAGAGAGCAGGTCTCATTTAGCTATGCTCAGAGCTATGTATCCAGGTCATTGTGGCTACAAGGTAAGCATATAGGTTCACCACATCAATGGTGAGAGGGAGGATGCGGGAGTGGTTAATACTGTGAGATGCAAGCCAGAGAGAACAGTGGAGAAAGCAGGTCTCATTTAGCCATGCTCAGAGCTATGTATCCAGGTCATTGTGGCTACAAGTTAAGCATATAGGTTCACCACATCAATGGTGAGGGGGAGGATGAGGGAGTGGTCTACTGTGAGATGCAAGAAAGTTAGACTTAGAGAGAGACTAAGTTTTGCTCAGTGCCGCCAATAAGGGGGGGGGGGTAAAAGGGTACATTACCCCGGGGTCCTAGGGGGCCCGAAAAAGTGAAGAAAACATACTTTACTATGGGGCAGTAAAAACAAAGAAGGAGAAAGGTAAAGAAAAGATACCTTGTAATTCAGGCATATTTTCTTTGCTTTACTGTACGGGCCAACAAAGGTCTTTTTGCTTGTCCAGTAGGCCTAAGGTATCTCTTCTCTGCTTTTCAAGGGCCCTCTGAGGTTTTTTTTTTTTTATGTGTCCATCAAGGCATATTTTTCTTTGGCAATTTTTCCGCACTTCGCACAGAGTTTGTTTCAATAAGTTTAATCTGGGAGCAAAAGTCGCTAATTCCAATTGCAAATTTCCGCACATTTCATGTGCATTTGTCCAATTCAACGATTCAGATTTGGATCATTTTAGCTTCAAATTCTAATTGCAAATTTTTGCGAGCTTTGCGCGCACTTGTCCAATTCAACGGTATTGGTTGTCCGTGGGACAACCCCTTTTATTTTCTTAATTCGGACACTGGTAATGCGTGTGGTACTTTTTTATTTTACACAACCTCCCTCCCCCATGTCACCAAGAAATTTACGCTACTGCTGCCCCGCTCCCCTCACACACATTATGGCTCTCAGTGGTACTGGTTTTGCTACCCCAAGAACTAGAACATTATTCCTTATAGATAGGTAATAATGAGATAATATGTTTTAAAGATGTCATTAATCAAAATTTTTAATTTGTCAATGTTTCCACTCATCTTTATGCAGTCAGAAACTGGTGGCATCATGGCCAATCTGCGGGACAGCACTTCAAACAAGAAGGTGCGGGACTATCATCATGATTTCTATCGACCTGATAATCTGTGTTTGGTCATCACTGGACAAGTGGATCCAGAGGCAGTCTTCAAGGTTCTGGCACCTTTTGAGGAGAAGATACTGAAGAAGGTATGGACAGTTTTTTTGGACTTGTTGGTTTTCTGGTTGGTTTTGTTGTGTATTTAATGTAATCATGCAGGACTCACAATAGATGAAAAATGGGACATGATCTTATCCAACCAGGCCAAAGGAGGTCATTTTGAAAATTGATTTATTGTCACTTGTGCAGTAATATATTCTAGACAGGTCATTGGTTCATTCCCATTGATCATTTTTACCATCAGCCTCTCCATGTGATAGCTTTTACCATCACAGTGCTGTTCACTGACTCTTACGGGTAGAATCACTGATTTAGTTAAAATTATTATATGTATCTCCTTTAGCCATGTAGAAAAATGCTAAAGATTGAAACACTTAATATCATGTGCATTTTTTTCTCCAATTCTAATCCTCAATTTGATCAAACTTTTCAGGGAGAACTACCACCATATGTACGCCCATGGCAGACCCCTGTACCACCCCTGTCAGAATCAGTGGTTCAGACCATCAAGTACCCCTCAGATGATGAATCTAATGGAATGGTGTATGTAGGATGGAGAGGACCACAAGCAAAGGTAGGGAGGAGTTTGATCAAAATCAAAACAGGATCTTTTTCAAAGTCTCAACTCGTATCATCCCAAATAACTAAAGAAATTGATGAATGTTTTCAGTCATCCAGTAACTTGTAGTATATGAAGTTTGGAATTAAATCAAAATACTGGACTTACTATTTTTAGCAAAGCTATGTTGCGTGTGATACCATCGCACTTCATCAGGCAACTGACCCGCTGGACTGGTCATGTGACAGACGGCTAGGGATCGGCTTGATGGCTCTGTCCCATGCGTGAGATAGGTTTTAGAAATAAGATTCTAGGTTTACAAATAACTAAAGACTTAACAAAAAGTAACACAGCTGTTACAAATACGCATAGCTACAGAACTTTTAGTCTTTAGTCGTATTCACAATATTTTAACATAGAAAGAAAAGTGGTTTATGTACGCGCATTTTGATACCTCATTTGTCATTCAATATTAAGAACACAATAGTATTTTTAATGAAGAAAAAAAGAGAATTTGAAATTTGCACTTATACAGCAATCAATGGTTATTAAACGCAAGCATTGTGGCATGTAAAACCCACCATAATCTTCGCGCTGAATTCAAACCAATACAAGTTGCTGCAACTTTTAAATTCAGGTTTTTTTGGTTTTTTTTGAAATACTGATGTGTTGTTGATATTGAATGAAATCTGGTGAATTGGATATCAATATGTACATAAACCACCTTTCTTTGTATGTTTGAATAGTGTGAATACAATAATATATAGTTTTGAAGCTATAGGCGTATTTGTAACGACTTTGTTACTTTTTGTGAAGTCTTTAGGTATAAGCAGTAATTTGGTTACCACATGACTACATTTCATGACACAATATGGGCAAATTAACATGAAATGTATGTAGTTAATAAATGCTGTTTACTTTGTTCTTATTTCAGGATCTGTACACTATGTCAGCTAATTTGATTATGCTGGAATACTTGACGGATACCTCAGTTTCACCATTACAGCGAGATTTTGTAGAAATTGAAGACCCCTACTGTAGCAAGGTAAGTTAAGTCATTTTCTATATTTTGCATATTTGCATCAATGAAAATGAACCATATTGTGTTTAAAATATTTCAAAAAACTTGATAACCAGAATTATCACTTACAAGTTAATTGTTCATATTTTTGTTTATATATACATAATATCTATTAATATATTTCATACAGGTGCGCTACTCAATCATTGAAGCTACAGAGTCTTGCAACTATGTGAAATTTGACAATGTTCCCTCTCCAAAGTTGAAGGACATCAAGGATAAGTAAGTATTCACACATAATTACCAAACATGCCTTGCTCAATGAACAAGCTTTGACAATATGAGTAAAATAAATTTGATGACTTACGTGTACATAATAATAAGTATTTCGTTCAATAAATATCTGGTGCGCAGTTAACCTGATAATATTTTACCCTTCATTTATTCAGACTAAGCCATAATTAAAATTATGGCTCAGTCTGAAATCTTTGATATGTGAAGATAATATAATGTATGAAATGTTTGTAAAATTGGATCAGTAAATGATCTTTGGGAATCCAATCTTGTTATGGAGATGCCCTAGGTCACATTGATAAGCAAATCGTAAAATAAAACACTTTACTCATCAGCATCACATAGATTATTTATCATGACCTTTGACATTTCAATCCTGTCTTGTAGGCTGTTTTCTGTGCTGGGTAACCTTATATCAGGGAAGGAAGCTATTGACATGGAGCGTATGCAGTCTGTGATCCATCGACGTATACTAGAGGCTCTCAACCACATGGAGGACAGACCACATGATACATTTGCTTTCATATGTATAGGGGACTTCCTTTATGGCACTGATGAGGAGAATGTAAGATATATAACTCAGGGGTTACTATTAGGGGGTTGTACAGTACTTCAACTTCAATTTATATATCAATTTTGTTTTTATCTTAAGTTTGCTTAAAAACAAAAAAGGTTTTCTGATTGGCAAATTGAATCACGTCATCATCACATCAGCACTTCATTCACCGATCGATTTGCATAGCATTGTGTGACACAGGTTTGACCTAGTTCTTTTTTACGCGATCGGTCAGCCACTGCAAACGGTCTTTTTGTAGATCAAAACAATAAGTATGATTTAGCATATCAATTATCATGAGGTCTTTAATGCACTGTGTGGCACCGATGACCTTCTGTACAATATCATGAAAATGAACAACAGCTTTAAGCCTTGCCCAGTTGATAAGTGTTGAAAACATGTGCATATCATATTATGTACAAATGTTTTTATTCATTATATTTTCCTTTTCTGTAGCTGAAGCAACGACTCAACCAAATTGAGGACTTCAAGAAGCTTCAGAAAGAAGCTGCCGATTACTGGACAGCACTGCTCAAGAAGTACTATGTTGATTGTACCCACGTTCTTGTAAGTATAAATTAATTTCAGAGGTAGTATAGCTAGTTTGATATGTTTTATAGCATTTGCAAGTCCTGACAGGGCTCATTCACTTTACTTCAACTTCCTGCACAACAGCTTTATTTTTCAAGTTCAACCCGCCTTGAAATGGATAATGATCATTATGCTGCTAAATTTATAGTCACAGTGTAAAATACTGCTAAATCATTTTGAGAGGTTTTAGGTTAATAAATATAGACTCTAAAATCTTCCAAAATACATGGTGGTAGTGTAAACAATAACATTTATAAGTTGTAAAGTATTCAAATATTACAGTTTTGAAAAAAAAAATATTTAAAATATTTGAAGAAGAATTAGTTTTGTAATTCGGACCCTAGTAATTCAAGAATCACAAGTCCTACAGAGCTGCTGCATGCAAGTGCAACATTTGCAGAGCTGCAAGTTCAACTTTTGAATTCTGTGCCAAATTTGTTTGTTCATTTTTTACTCCAAACAAGTTACAAAACTGTCCAAAGGGACTATAAGATTGTACATAATAAGGAAATAAATTGACTAACCATTGGTCTTGTTACCACTTCAGATTGTTGGCGAACCCAGCAAAGAAACAGCTGAAAGTATGGCAAAAGAAGAACAGCAAAGAGTGGCTAAGCAAAGAGATATGCTTGGAGAGGAGGGTCTTAAGAAGAAGACGGATATATTGGATAAGGCTACAGAAGAAAATGAGGTCCGATTTAAGTATTTAAAACTAATTGTTTGCTACAGGCACACATATTGCACAACTCTTATTGTCGAATAACGGTAGAAATTACATGTGTTGCCTACATTATTGGGCAAATGAGAGTTTTGGCAGGAGTGTGAAAATTTAGATGTTAATATTTGAGTGGACACTACGAATGAGCCGTAAACTTGGCAAATTTCATTCTGAGTTACAGTGTAAAATATGCGTGTAGGTCGTATTCATAGGTATCTCAATTTGGCGCGACAAGTATCTCATCAAACACTGTTTAAACCAATCAATAATCCTATTGCTGAAGAGGATAATAAGCTTCTACCTATTTCTATAGAATCCTTTAAATAGTTCTTGTCTTTGTTTGCTTTGGCTAAATCCTGTTCAAGTGGTGGCTAACAAAGCATTGTATTTTGTCTAGGTATGTATAACCAACAATTAACAATGAGAGGATATTCCTGAACCTCGTTGAATTGGGGATGATTTGAAATGACCACCAATTATGACTGTTTGATATTTATTACCAGAAATGTGGAAAAAGAGACGCATGTAGAACCGAAAAAAGTACAATTTTGTTGAAGGAACAGATTTCAACAAACCATAACCCGCTTCTGGATATCGTTTGAAGTCAAATGATATACCATTTTAAAGCTTATGATATATATTTTCTAAGCGAAATAAAACAAAATTGACCGGGGCAGATTTTACGGCTGATTCGAGGTGTCCAGTCACATATTACAACATTTTCTGTGACTGAGAATGGAACATACTGTATATTGGGATATTTTAGTGTAATATTTGATGATTTTAATTGTTTTGAACAGATTTGCCGTTTCTTATATATTCATGTTTCACACAGCTACACATCAGAGCCTATGGGTCAAAACTGTTTTTGTTTTTTTACTGCTCTGAAATTGAGCATGCAAATAATAAAGACCTTGTGAAAACAGTAGCCATTGGTCCTTTGTGCAGCTTATATGTGTATCTCTGTATAGGTATGTGTCAGTCAGAAGTCACTTGCTTTTATACTGTTACAATGAAAAATCTATAATGATAAAAATGTTGAATAGCCTAAATATTTCTTTTTTTAATTTTGCAGACAGAGGCACCAGATGAAATGATGAGCTGTTTACCAGTACCAGATACTGAATCCATTCAATTCCATCCAATCCATCGTCATAATAATCTAAGTGACAAGTCTGTGGCTGTAGATGGCCTTGATCTACCGCAACTACCATTCACATTCTACTTGGATCATATACACACCAATTTTGTGGAGGTAGGTTTATGGTTTCCTGGTGGGGGTACGCGGGTATAACAATGGCCCTTTTTGCATCAATCGTTTATAGGAATGGGCACTAGGCCCATAATGCAATTCAGATATGTGGTCAGTCACTTTGACATGTGACCTACATGTAGCACAAAATGAGTGTTAAGTCGCAAGTTGGTAGTTTCAAGACATCCAGGCTGACTGAGTTGATGTTCTTTTGTTAAGGCAAGTGGTGAAGGCACAGGTCTTGTAAACCTGAGGTCCTAGGTTCGATTCCGAGGCGGAATCACTTTTTCTACTTGTCTCCTTTATTATTTGCGATGGCGAACCTGGTGAAAAAATTATGTTTATTATATATAATTCCTGTCGATTATGCCATTGTTTTTCCATGTGATGTTCTTTTTTTGCATATTTATTTCATGTTGTATGTTAAGTTGTACATCAAATACTGATGTTGTTGTATCTGTTCTACAGCTTGAAGCCATATTTGGTACAGCAGGTGTACCTAGTGAATTGAAGCTTTATCTACCTCTATACCTGGAAGTATTGTATGAATCACCAGTCATGCGGGATGGAGGTATGTATTGTGAACCAAGTTGTGACTGTTTCATTTGAAATATTTGAAAAGCATTAAATGTCAGAAGATGATTTTTCATTGTGTTTACTTTTTTTTTTAATTTACCAAAGTTGAAGTAGTCATTTCATACACATATAAACGAATCCAATATCCCAGTGTAGGTAACACATTACAATAGGAGAAGCAGTCAACTAAGGCCTTACTTGATATACACTTATGTACTGACAATTATCCAGGGTCAACTTAAAGGTAACCCCTTCCCTTCCACCACCAATCCCCCATCGCAATTGTAAAGGCTTTGTAGTAAAGAAAACAAAATTACTTGATGTTAAAAAGCTTGGTTTTATTAATAATAAACATGCATCTTTCTTTTTTCCTCCCATGTTTAGTTCTAATCCCCCATGAGGATGTTGTAGCCCAATTAGCGGCTGACACACTGATGACAGGCTCAAATTTGGGATTGAGTGGGTCACGCTTCAAGTGTGGCACATTTGCACAAGCTGCCATCATGAATATCAAGGTGAATTCTAGCAGACTTATTTTTAAATCTCAAAAGTTACTGTTACTAAAGTAAATTTCCTAATTAATCAGAGTTTCAGGTATGTGATGTTGATCAAAGGGTCAACCATCTTGTTGTGATTGTTGATGAGCTAATTTGCATGATTTATCACTTCTGTGCTCACGCTTGTATACACTTGACACATGACTCTCAACAACTATTAGGAAATTGACCTTAGTTTCTATGAGTGCCTGTTAAATAAAGGGTATATTTTTATCTTCCATGATTTGTAGAGTGTAATTTGCGTAAGTTGTCTTCTCTTGGAAGGTATTCCTCACAATGATGTATCATTTAAAGCCATATTATAACATTTGCTGAGGAGAACGCCCTCAAAAAAAATTTCAATTCTGGTTTTTGCACGAGTGTAATGTACTTTAGTAAACAAAGATACTCTGCAAAAATCAAGACTTTAGGTGCTGTAGTTTTGTTAAAATCTGAGATTTTGAATAAAACACAGGAACCGTCGTTTTATTATTACGATGGAAATATTAGTCGAACACGTATGCGATAAACAGAGTACGTACACGGTGTGCGGGATATAGGCCTACATATACACACACACCCACATCAGAGGATCGTACCGTATTACAACTGCTGGAGTAACTGGCATTGGCGCTAGTAGTAAATTCCAATTTTCTTTGCTTTACCTCACTTGTTCGGCTCAAAATTAGGCGGGGACATATCTGACAGTAAAAGCTAACATTTTATGGAAAATAAATACTAATCTATTTTTTACAGAAATGTTATAATATGGCTTTAATAGTGTTTATTTGTAGTTGGCAATCACAAAATTCAAAACAACTTGGTGTTGCATGTTGTGAGTGAAATGTGCAACTTAGAACATGATAGTAGGTCACCTTTGATTATGTGATTTCAAATTTAATAAATGGTTTTTACTTGTTACTTTTGTGACAAATATTCCCTCTAGTATGCCTTCCAAGCAGATGAACTCATACCTATATATGGATGCCTTTCCTGGATCATTAGAGTACCCAACCTTTGTCTGTTCTTCACCCATATTGCACTACTGTGGCCTGTGCCTGTACAGAGCGTTGGGCCTATGACCGATATATCTAGGAAAGTTACTTATGTCTCGCATATTTATTTACCCAAACTCTTGCCAGCACTTTGTGTTACATGTATTCTCTCATGTGAATACAAAGCATCAATGGTATTAAAAAATAAAGATAGAATAGATCTATTATAATTATGTTTTATTATATATTTTGCCTTTCAGGTTGAAGTAGAGAAATACAACAAGGCAGTGAGATGGTTGTATGAGCTGATGTACAAGGTCAGTATATTACGGTCTTCTTGCCATTTACACTACACATTTGTGTACACATCAAATACCCAGGGATTTTCAAGTTAATTAAAAATAATTATTTCAGAAAACAAATGGGAATTGTACCAGAGCTCAAACTGGTAAACATTTATGCACCAGAGTCTAATGCCTTACTGATTGAGCTAACTTCGACTGCTTAAACAAGTGATTCACCTTACTTATCAGTTTTGGCAAAACGGTACAATTTGGTTTAGAGTTATTCTTGTGCGCAATGTATACCAGAATTATTCTGGCAAAATTTACTTGTCTAACCTATTGTTATTTCTGAGTTTCTTTAGCTTCCTTTAGCTGTTTGTCTGAATGTTCTTGTAATTCTGAGGTTTTCTTTCTTTTTCAGTTACAATTCTCTGCTGATCGACTGAAGATTGTAGCCACCAAGATGCTGAATTCTGTGTCAAAGATGAAACGTGATGGTCGTACTGCAGCCGTGGCACTGCTTCGTGAAATGAATTTCAACAAGGAGAGTAACCATCACATTGCTAATATGATCAGACAGCACAACTTCCTGACTGCTATGGTAGCTAAACTGGATGCCAACCCTGATTCAGTAAGTATGCACATACAAACTTACAGTGTGAAACATTGGAACATAAATTATGCAAATTTCCTGTCTCTTTGCTTTGTTGGGGTCATTTGAGATAAACTTAGGCTGAGAACATGACTTAGGCTGAGAACATGAATAAAATGGTCTCACATGAACAATTCAAACCCACAGGTAACTAAACTTGAGCCATGGCTGTACTGAGGGAACTTTCATGTAATGGTGAGTTCAGGGTTACATACTGAGGTCAAAGGTCATTCAAGATAAACTTGTTGGGTAGCCGTGAAAGCAAGGGATGTTTGTTTTGGATATGCGCCATATTTTTAAAAAAAATTGACCATGCAAGGCCTAAATTTTGGACTAATTGGTCAATAATTCAAAAATGAGGCTGATATCCAAACAATGAAACACCCATCCCTCGAGCAGGGTCTCTAGATTAAAAAAAACAAACAAACACAAAGGCTACATTTTGAACAGGTACATTTTTATTTGTGACTGTCTCATCTCAATTCATTGTGTAGGTGATAAATGACATGATCAAGCTTCAGGAGCATTTGACCTCTCCAAGTAATGTGTGCATCCATATGGTTGCTAACATGAAGAAACTCACAACTGAAGTAGGCAATCCACAGGAGGCATGGCAACAGCATTTCCTCAAGAAAGACAACATAGCATCCTCAAGATGGTAAGCAATGGGCAAGGTTAGAGATGTCAAATACTGATCTTTAGTGGCTTTTTGTCTCTCACCAGGCTACCTTCCATTGACTAAAGCTTAGCTTATGATGAATGTGTATTGGCTAATTTGACTTGTGTGTGTTGTGCTCATCAAAATTATAGGTGTCTGTTCGCTATGTCGAAGGTTCGTTCAAAGGTTCACTATGTTGCAAATAAGGTTTGGTATTTCAAATATGAAAATAAAACATAATAAGACTCGCTATGTCAAATATGAAATTAGGTTTGCTATGTCAAATATGAATAAGATTAGCTAGGGTTAGGGTAATGGTTAAGGTTATATTTGACATAGCGAACCTTATTTCATATTGGACTTAGCGAATCTTTGACATAGTGAACTTTCAACATAGCTGGTGGTAACCATAGTGCACAGTAAGTGCCTGAATTTTGTGCACAGTCATGCCAGCTTTATGCACGCAGCTTGTAATCATGCAAAGGGAAAATTTAAATTGTGTTTAAATCATTTTGACCCACCGCTCATGAACTGAAAAATGTTAAAATGAATAAAAATACTGACTTTGAAGTAGCACATAACTCATGAACTAATTTTCAAGATCAACTGATGAGATTAATCTTGTTCTTTCCTTTTGTTAATAATCCCTGCAGTGCGGAAGTGCTGAAACGATCAGCACAGCTGTTATCCGGTGGCGGAGGTGATGCACCATCTGGTATGATAGTAGGCGTAGGTTCCGTGGAGTCACAGTTTATGATTCAGACTGTACCATGTATTACCGACTTCACAGATCCTGATCTACCAGCCATTATGGTCTATATAGAGTGCTTGTGTGCTCTTGAGGTAAGATGTATGTGTTGTTCTTAGTCAAAAATAACAATGTGGGAAAATCCTGTTCTTAGTGTTTAAATAATGAAAGACGGATTAGAATATATTAGCAGGTTTTTTTGTATTCATTTTGGTTTGAGACTGTATGTTACAGAGTTTCTTTGAAAGTGGTTTGAAGACACAAAAATTTAACCTTTTGTTAAGGGATCTAGAATGAGCGTTTATGGCGTTTAGACAGTATTTTTGTGGGACATGAGAGCACCTCAGGCGTGTCGAATTGCATTCCGAATCTGAAGCATGTCTTTCTGATATCAAATAATGTTCATTTTTGAAATTCACGATATAATACAAATTTTATGACAAATTATTAAAATTTGATATTTTTCAAATTTTTGATATATAACAGTCCTCGAAATAAATTTTATAAATCTAATGATATATTCTTAAAGTGTATGTAGGTGGGATGAAAAGCCGACGATCAATTGAAAATTTTGACCTTTTATATTGAAGATATGGATTTTTTCCCAAAAAGACCTATTTTTTTGGTGTTTTGGGAAAAAATCCATATCTTCAATCTGAAAAGGTCAAAATTTTCAATTGATCGTCAAATCCCACCTACACACTTTCATCAGATTTATAAAGTTTACTTCAAGTACTGTTAAATATCAAAAATATCAATTTTAATGATTTGCCATAAAATGTGTATTACATTGCGAATTTCAAAAATCATAATTATTTGATATCAGAAGGACATTCTTCGTATTCAGAATGCAATTGGATATGTCTGATGTGCTGTAATGTCCCACAATAAATACTGTCCAAACGTTCATACCCCTTCCCTTAAACCAACAGTAACAAATCATAAATTTGACCACAGATTTGAACATTAATAAAATAGATATCATTATTTGTGCTTGAATTCACTCACAAGTAAATCCAATATGTAAGGCTGTGGACTAGAGTGCTAAAGTGCCTGTACAATTAAATGTGACAATGAGTGTCCAAATACTGTAGTTTGTTCTTGTGACAAACATTGGCAAATAAAACAAGGAAAATATGACACAACACCCGATGAGTAATAACACAAAAGGTGTAAACAAAGTTAAATGGTAAGGTATTTTTTAAACTTCCCCCATTGGATGTTGTGTCACATTTCCTTTGTTTTTACATTTCTCCTTGACTAGTGTGACCTGCTTGGTTGTATACTCTTGGATCCATCCTCTGGATCCCTGCTGGAACAGATTTCCCTGTTTTTATATATAGACAAACGTTGAACTAACTTAAAATTATCCTCAAATTTTAATTCATTGAGCCACCTCATAAATCTCAGAAAAAGTAATTCACTGTCACTGATAAGTTTTAACCCTGAGGTAATCACGGCTTACAAAAGGTTTACATTAACTGACTGTTGACACAAGAATGCTGCTAAATTATTAATGGAGTGAATTGAGCCTTGATATATACTTACCATATTGCATGTCATTTTGTCCCTTCTAAATGCCAGGGTCCTATGTGGAAGCAAATCCGTGGTCTAGGCCTAGCGTACCATTACCGTATGTATTGTCTACCTGAGCAAGGTCTGCTGTATTTTCAACTCTTTAAGGCAACCCATGTGGTTAATGCATACAAGCAGGCAAAGGAAATTGTGGTAAGTATACATTGATTGACATGGTACACTGGTGGTTAACATAAGTCATCAGTGTGCTTGATCCTAAGTAGAATAGGGAGAGGGAGATCAGGTGACAAGCTATCAACATTGTTCATCCTTTGCACGGATCTACCATCTTGCTACTATAAGCAAGGTTCTCCCTGCAAAGGCATGCATACGCAAAAAAATGCATTTTTGTTTTTCACACTTTTTGAGCAATGCGCTAGAGAGGTGTATTTAAGTTGATTAGCACCATGCACAAGTGAACTCATCACACCAGCTAATGGATGCATATTGCTGCTGAACCATTCAATTGATCATGGTAGTGGATCATTAAAACAATCACAGACAGTTCATTTTTATGTATAAATGTTATTGTATTGACTTTTAATAAATGATAGCAACTGCGTCACAACTCTGGACCTATTTTGGGGTCTTTTTTTTTCAAACATGTATTTTGCCAGTTTCTGGATTTATTGTTACACCCATGATGTTGACGCATTCTACAAGAGTCATTGCAGGTTTGTCATTCTAGCACCAATGCTACACTTGTTTTAAATGTGGAGGAGCTATCATTACTCACCATTTTGTACCTGTCATAATACAGGATGGTTATCTGACCGGCAAGACCCCATTTGATGAGCTTCAACTGGAGAATTCCATTAGCAGTGTACTCTTTGAAATCATTGAGAGGGAAGAAACTGTTTCCTCAACGAGTGAAGAATCCTTACTCAACTACTTTCAGGGAACTACTCAAGATTACAACAGGTGAGTAATAAGTACATGTATGAAGGAATTAGAGAATAAAGATGTTGTTTTTAGCCGCTGTCGTGCATCTATCATCTCATACTAGCGGGTACCCGCGCTTCGCGCGGGCCCCCGCTAGATGAGTAAATGGGAGCGGTTAGTAAGCGGGATCGGTTAGTATAAGCGATGGAAATGGTAATCATGTCAATTGGTATCGCTTTTAACAGCTCAATTATTACAGCAGTTAGTGATGTGGTAGGCCTACCATTTGTTGCCTGCAAACGACGTTCTTTCTTTCTTACTTTCCCGTTCTTTCTTTCTTGCTTTCCCGTTCTTTCTTTCTTCCTTTCCCGTTCCCGTTCTTTCTTTCTTGCTTTCCCGTTCTTTCTTGCTTGCTTTCCCTCCCTTTCTCTCTTGCTTTCCCTCCCTTTCTTTCTTGCTTTCCCTCCCTTTCTTTCTTGCTTTCCCTCCCTTTCTTTCTTGCTTTCCCTCCCTTTCTTTCTTGCTTTCCCTCACTTTCTTTCTTGCTTTCCCTTTCTTTCTTTCTTTCTTTCTTTCTTTCTTTCTTTCTTTCTTTCTTTCTTTCTTTCTTTCCCTTTCTTTCTTCTCTTTCTTTCTTTCTTTCTTTCTTTCTTTCTTTCTTTCCCTTCTTTGTTTTCGTTTCTCTCTCCCTTTCTCTTTCTTGCTTTCCCGTTGTTTCTTTTTCTTTCTTTCTTTCTTTCTTTCTTTCTTTCTTTCTTTCGTTCTTTCCCTCTTTCTTTCCCTCTTTCTTTCCCTCTTTCCTTCCCTCTTTCCTTCCTTTTTTCCTTCCTTCCTTCTTCTTTCTTTACATAGGCATAAATCCCGGGATGAGTAATAAATTCCTCAATATTTCGATAAGGGGCATGATCTACTGAATCACCTCCCATGTTGACGCATGTATGTGGGTTCCTTTATTTCTTTCGTTCGTTCTTTTTTTATATGTGTTTCTGTTTCATCAAGTAGGCCTATAGCAACATTGGGTTTCAAGAAGGTTGAGTTACATAGCGTAAATTCCGGTGTTGGGGTGGGTATAACCCCCCCCCCCCCAATGTTTTGATAAGGTCAGTGGTCCGTACAATCACCCCAAGTTCACACATGTATAATAGATGTGGGTTTCTGACAAAATTAACCTCATTTTTGGCCAAACTAAAAAGTGCCAATTTTTGCGGCCTTCGTACGAATTTGTTCCACTTTTGCACAATATAATTTAGTAGGCCTAATTAGCTTGCCATAAATTATTCTGTCGCCAAGATGCTGGCTTCACTGTAGGCCTATTGCAAGAAATTGATTTAAACGGACCCATCCCCCATGCCATGTCAAGAGAAATCTACGCCATTGTTAATGTTGCCAAAAGATGCGGATTCACTATTAATATGCCTACTTCAAGAAATGTTTTCATCCCTCTAATGTCAAAAAGAAATCTCGCCCACGGATATTTAGCGGTTGCGGTTTTATACCATGCTATAATCTGGATGATGTCCCACACTCCCCATCGAAATTCATCACAACATGACAAGCGAATAAACTCAAATTACTTTCCAATACCGTATATATGCCTAGGCCTACCTTGAATTTAAAATCTTGGAAAGTCATCACAAAAGAAGTTTCCGAAAGTCATAATTTGCATAAACGAATGCAGTTGATTTATTATTATAGCCGTTGCGGTTACCATGCCGCATAATGCCCACTCTCCGTCGAAAGTCACCACGAACGGATAAACTGATATCACTTTCATAATTATTAGATCACTTGGACCATTTATTTTCAAAATACGTAACTTAAAACCACCTTTGTCTCAGCCATTAATTTGTTAGTTCCGTCTAAGAGATGTGATATTTTCCGTCTTAGATGAAACTGGAAGTTTTGTTACCATTAGCGCGTCGGGAAGTTGCCACGACCTGTGCGTAATCCGCGTATAGCAACGCAGCAACAGACTGTAAATAAGCGGGCCACCATTGGTTGATCTACCGAATAAATCCAAATAATTATTTGTATTTATTAATTTATCTATCTATCTATGCATTTACCATTCATCTGGAAATGCTAGAACTTATTATTTATCTATTTATTAATTTATAATTTATCTATAATCTCCGAGATGATACCGATGAATCGATCAGTTCCTCTTCAAAGTATCGATTATCGGCAAGTTCCTCTTTAATAGTATAGATAACACAGCGACATCTTTATTTTAAGTAAAACAACAAGGCAAAGCCGAGTTGTTTTACGCCCAAAATAATGATGTCGCATGTTATATGAGAAGATAGATGCACGACAACGGCTAAAAACAATACCTTTATTCTCATTCTTAAACAATTCAATTCAAATAAAAATATTAATCATAAGTATACCAAATTTTAATCAAATTAAATCCTATATTTTACAAAGAATTACCTAGGGCTTAGAATCGATCAGTCCCGTTGTTGCTATGCACCTCCAATTCCATGGTTCAAATAGCGTAGAGAGTATCACATAGAGTATCACATCACCACACACACGCTTAAGTGTGTGATATCGTGTCATATCACACAGCTAAAGAACCAATAAGATTGCAGGAACTTTCTCAAGTGTTTGAGAATTGATGATAATGCTCTTTACTCCTGCATTGGGCCTTCCCTCTTGGCCCTTGCGATTATATGAAACAAGTAACTATTAATTTTTCAGTTGCATGGCCAAAAGGTGCTGGTCAGTCAGTCTGGGCTTGATATTTTCTTGTGCCTTTTTCCTTTCCTTTCCCACTTTCATGATATACATTATTATAGTGCATCTCATCTCAAGTTGAGAGTAATGCCATGTTGGATTTTGCAGCGGCAGATTTGATTCAGTACGTTTACACGGTTGTGTCACCAGCATAGGGATATAAAATTGCCTGTGTATATGCCCTGTGGGATTAGGTTAGTGCACAATTCAAAGCTGCCACTGTAATCTCCAACATGGCATTACTCTCAACTTCAGACAAGACAGACTATAAAAAATACACATTGTGTTTTCTCATTGGTGTGAAGCATTGTATTTTAGAGATGCATAGAAATCAAGATTGATATTTACAATTATTTACAAACTTGAAACTAATCAAAATAATATGATTTGAGCGTATTTGGAAGAACATTGTAAGAAACTTTCAAATTGGGAGAGGAATGGCACATTGTCTTGCCAACAAAAGTGTCAGCAATAGTTTGTGAAGTTAGGGAAGACCAACTAAATATTTTTCTGTGTGTGCCTAAACTTGTGTCAAGTGATATGACAACATACTGAATTTATAGTATAAACTTACCTTTTTTCTCAATGTTGTTCAGAAACCTACTAAGCTTGATAGCAAAGGTAACACTGAAAGACTTGAATCGAGTTGGAGAACGTTACTTCAAACCCTTGTTTGATGTAACCAAGTCTCGCTGTGCTGTGTGCTGCCAACCAGCTAAGGTGGAGGAAATCAAGGAAGGCTTCCTAGAGTAAGTTTGAAATGTGAAACACTTATTGTTAAGTAAACTTTCAATACATGTAAGAAACATTGCTAGGTTTTCTACTTTACTTTGTTGTCATTGAGTTTAAAGAAATAGCCTGCTGCCACTGAAGATCTTACTTTAAACAGGATGCCTGATATCAGAGATAGCAATCGACACTGTGCAATTCAACTGTAGCTATATACTCTCTTTACATTGTCAGCAAAGGTTCATTTATCAGACCAGCACATGGCACATTTTTGATTGCCTAGGATATTGTTAAAGTTAACAGTGTGCACTGCGAATTAAAGCAAAGCAAGAACTATCAAACGCTGCAGTGTGATGTTCTTTTCTGCTCATAACCAGGAAGATTGTGTTCAATATTTGTTATGGTTATGGTTCTACACAAATAAAATGAGGTATACATTTTTTCCCTCCACAGATTTTCACGGGAACTGAAAGCAATGCCTTCACTTGAAGACGGATTCCCATAGATGCAGCTAAATAGTATCCTGACAATACCCCAACCCTCCCAGCAAGGAAAATGTTTCTAGATCTTGCACATCATGTAAGACTATAGATTGGCAGAGTGGAGATGTAACTGTAGTAGTTTAACGGATATGTTTCATGTAACTTGCAGTGTGGTATCTAGATGTTTTGTCTATATGTGGGGGTGTGTATGTAAGTAGTATGTGTGTGTGCAGTACTTTAAGGTTTTTCCAGTTATCAGCAATATTGCACTCAGTTGCTACACACCCTGTATCTTGTTTGGCTATATGTATGGCACATATGCAATCCTAACACTTGTGCTAGAGTTAGCACCTTGGTAAATAACAAAATGATGCAAACTTGTGTATAATTAACTATACCTAGTGCCAAAACTGATAATAAGTACAGCTTCCTTTTCTCTCCGGAAAACCAAGAATGCTACCTACAATTATCGTTACATCTTTGTTAATATTTCACCTTTTTAAGGGTGAAAAGTAGAATTACTTTTGTTCCAAAAATTACCTTTCTCTGAATAGTTTTAGCTATAAACTGAGTATTGGAATTCCCTATTTTCTCTCCAGATTTGCCATATGCACAGATCCCACCAAATATGTTGATTTGAAGTAATAATAGTTTCCTAAGTCTTAATCCAGAAGTAGGCCTTCACATGCTCCTTGGTTGTCCCAGAAACACCTGTTGTGACTAGGTTTCTTTATTACAAGATGGAATTAGTTATGTAGAATATTACAGAGAGCTCAGTAAGTGGTGATATAAATTAGTTTGTTGTTGAGGACAAATCATGTACATTCCATTTCAAACACCAAAAACAAAAACAACAAAAACAGATTATGTTTGATCAATAACATAGTTATTATTGTGGTATAGTGTAGCATATGAGATATAAGGCTAGTCAGCCAGCCAGCCCATGGAAGAAAGAAGAGTGTGTCCTGTGTTAGCATTATGGTGAAGTAAACATATTCATTTTCTTTTTAGATTCATTAAGGTAACTAAAAGAAAACTGTTGGGGTATAGTTTAGAGTGCCATTTAAACCTCTTCCAGAAAATAAAAATTAAAAGTCCTGATTGACCGATCCTACTTGGCAAGTCCGTCCCATCTGTAGAACAGGGTTATTTCCATCGCCTAAGCGTGGTTTTGTTGTCCTTTAAAAAATGCTTCAAAGTATATTGTATTTACGAATGGAATATCTGTTATGGAAACTACAAAAACAGTGTAATATTTTGAACAGTGTGCGCATTATCATTACAATTCTATGCGATGCTAAAATTGAGTCACCTTTGTTACAATAAATATGAATTGAAATGCATATTATCTATATAAAGATGGTCAATGGTCATTAGTATATCAGTGTTTATTCTCTGGAAATTTTGTGTGCCAAATGAAGTATTTTTCTTAAAATGTTCTCACATTGACTAATTGTAGGGTAATATATAATGCAAATCCTTGTGTGCTAAATCAAATGTACACTGGGTCAAAATGGCAAATCAAATTTACACTGGGTCAAAATGGCAAATCAAATGTACACTGGGTCAAAATGGCAACATACTCTTGAGTAAACGCAGAGTATAATTTCAGGAATTATTCATCAGGTTTTGTTCATTTCAAATATCACAAAAGCAACATGTTTGCTTTGCATTGTATAATTTGTTTGGCAGCTGCTATAAGTATGTAGGTCTAGATAATCTGGTTTGTATTTGATATTGTGTATGTGAAGTTTTGCAAAGAAGAATCTTGTAGAAAGTGGCTAAAGCAATAACTATAATTACTGCATTCCAATCTGATCATGTTTTTTTAAATTACATTTAATGTCGCAAGCGTTAGAAAAAGTTTACTTTTTATGTTATCAGTTTTATAAATGTGAAAATCTTCTCTAGATAAATTAAACCATGATGATTATTGCATACTATATTGTAATATATGAACATCCTGAGACTGTCAAAGAACTTTCCTCTGTGCAATAATTTTTTATAACACATCGTTTGTATGTTAAGAAAAAGTTCATATTTGAAGAGCCAAATAATGACAATGAAAGCAAATAATTATATGAGTTCTTAATATATGGTTCTTATCGAGATATTGCTGATAATCATGGTATTTGTTAAAAATCTCAAAAATGTGAAGAATGTTTTATAGAAAATTTATTTGAAGCATGATTTGAACTGGTGACCTGGTTATTTCTTAAACAGGGTGTATCACCCTCAATTTGCTGCTTTGCCATTGTATGGAACTATATACTGTATACCCACGGACAATGCCATTCGGCAGATGCAAATACTTTTAAAAAAAGTTTAAGATAGCTTCAGAGGGTAAAGCAAAATGCAGAGGGTGGTACAGCCCATCTAAGATATAACTAAGGATACTGTACATGAAATTGGCCCCAGAGATGCAATGAATGAAGCACTCTTTGCAACTGAGGTATCCAGGATAATGACAGCAGTAATTCCAAATCTTGCTTCCCAAAAATTGTCTTGGTTCCCTTTTGCCATATGGGGTAATTACCTTGTCAGTTTCCCAGTTCATTGAGAGTATGATTGGTTCTCAACAAGTATCAATAATTGATACAATTTATCAATATTATTATAATTGAGAGTAAGTAATTGAAACCCAAACTATGATATTACTCCATTCCATCAGAGACTTTTAGATGCAAGAATGCATGTGAAGTCTTTCATTAAGTGTGTCTTTAGTATCATAAATGTAGCTAGAAGATGGTGGTATTAGACAGTTCCTCGTCAGATGTAATATTTTTCAAACAGCAAGTAAAAAAGTGTTTGTATTGGCTAATGATCATATTGATTAAAAAACCATAAGTGACCTTATGAATTATTTTGTGGCATGCATGTTGCACAAATTGTGTGCATACGAGAGATGAAATATTTTCTGATGCACATAACTGTTGAATATAGAATCCTGTTATGAGTTAGTTTACGCTAGGCAAAAGTTGCAGTTTGATATTGACCAGAGGAGGCTTAAAGGCATTCCTACAATGCACTATGATTGGGAAATTTGATCAATATAACCTAATTTTAAAGGCAAAGTCCCCATTGCCACACACACAAAATGGTCATTTTAAAACTGCAGCCAACGAGCTAATAGTTGAGACTTAGGACTGATATTTGATTTTCTTACAGGAAACATTCATATTGTCCCACTGCATTAATTTTATTCCTAAGTCTCAATGTTATGAATGTTAAATAATAGGATGAAAACACCAGATATTTGCACACAATTCCAATGCAAGGCATGATCAACTGTACCATATGTGTACAAAAGCCAGACATACAAGGTCAGAAACCCCATTGGGTTGTGGGAATGTCTTTAAACATCCTCTGGATATTGACAGGGTTGCTTTCCCATACACACCATTTGGGTTTCTCTACCGGATGCTGATTTGTACCTAAATTCCTTTCCATCTCTTTTGTTATTATGCAAATTTTGGTACAAATTGACATCCGGTAGAGAAACCCTAAAGGTGAGTATTCAGTACCAATAGCAGTACAGTAACTCACAAAGTCATTATAGAATGTTCCTTAGGGACATCAACTTAAACGAAATCAACTTTTTCAGTATTGAGTCATTTTGCATGCCGATTCCTCATTTATTTTGTATTGTTACAACAAGCATTTACATGGTGCTCTACAAAGCAGAGCGCCGCTGTAACCAGTCATAACCTATGAGGACAACTTCAACTTCAACTTGGAATTAATTTATGGAATTAATTTAAATCATCTGTTGCAAACAGAAAAATATTTGAAATTAAATTTCAACTTGCCTTGTTTTGCAAGTAAAAACAAAACAAAAATCATGAACATGTTTAATCAATCATCAGTTTAAGGCACCGTGTTCAACCTTATTAATGCCTGGGCATTTCTTATTTGCCAAGTTATGAAGGTAAAACGGCTTATTTTCCATGTACAACAATATTTGTACTCGGGATATAAGTTGTCATTGTAACTCAATAAATGATTTTGTATAATTAATTATATTATTATACAATTATGTAATTTACCTAGCATTTCCCCCAGTTGTATGCAAAACATGCTGAAGTATTGTGCTTATACAGTTGCAAGGTCAAAAAGTACACAAAGGACGCAAATTGATGAAGTGGCGCTATTGGGTTAAACATTGGGTTGAGAACCAGAAAGCCGGAACTCATAAAGGAAACCTTGTGAGTTGAGGCTTTCTGGTTCTCGACCCTGGATATTGGGTATGATTGTGTTTAATTTCAGAACTATGCATACATTCCAATGAAATGTGACTGGCTGCTTGTAGTGGTACATGTACAAATTAAGTTGAGTAAGAACAGCCAAGAATGCTGTCAATGTTAAGCAATTGGGACAAGTAGATTTTCCAATTGCCTACACATGAGATAATATATCCATCCATTTAATATCCATCTGATTTAATATCCATCTGAAGTAGAGTTTATTCACCGTCAATGTTAATTCTGTGCTCTGTGCTTTATTTTCTAAATAAAAAATGATGGAAAGAAAATCACACAATGTTGAGTATTATTTAAATGTGAGGGATAAGTAAATTTGCCCAAGTTGATTTGTTTACCAAGTAATTTTAAATGACTAAAACATTCTGTTTATGGGTGAAATTTTGAATTTAATTTATATAACAATTGGTTTTTGGTATCAATTTCTTGAATCAATTGTAGATGAACTCCCTCATGGTTACATTTGGGTATTCCTGTAAAAATGGAAGACATCACCTCCCACACTATATATGGAGTCGCCCATTTAGGGAACCCAATTTGAAATTCACACTCCCATGCGTGGAAAATTAAGGTCATGTCTTCCATCTAGAAGCTGTATGGATTTAAACTGGAATAGCCAAGTTATTAGTAGTACAAACCTGCACAATTGTCTTTATCATCATTATAATTGCCCAGGGTAACATTTTCCCATTGTGACATAACTTCATTTGGCAGTGACAAATTGAGAATTTTAAGCAAATTGAATTTTAAAATGCATGCTTCTGATTACGTTTTGGGTGATCGTTTATTTCCACAAACAAGGCGGTTCTCGAACCACGAGTCTCGCCTGCTTTTGCGACCACCTGCTTTTTCAATTACTTTTGGTAGAGGTAAATGAATTTGGCGGTTATCGGCTGGGCACGATTATCTGGCTGATGGTGACTACCCACCAAGTGTCATGCCCATGCAACAGTTTTTACTAATTTGACCTCAGATGACCCCTGGTGACCTGGAAATGACCTTCCAAAAATTAGGCTTTAAATGTTGACTGTACCCACCAAGTTTCATGCCCATACGACAGTTTTTACTAATTTGACCTCAGATGACCTCTGGTGACCTCGAAATGACCTTCCAAAAATTTGGCTTTAAATGTTGAATGGACCCACCAAGTGTCATGGACATATGACAGTTTTTACTAATTTGACCTAAGATGACCCCTAGATGACCTCAGTGACCTTGACCCACTAACCAATACAAACCGGTTCTGTCTCGGGTCAAGATGCACCCACCCACCAAGTTTGAGGAACGTGCGACTCATAGTCTCCGAGAAAATAGGCGGAAAGCAAACTTTAACCAAAACTTTAACCAAATTTGTCACATACACACACACATACACCCCTACACACATCTGCACGGAAAAGTGATTATATAGTCTCCTGCCTTATCAGGCGAGACAAAAATGAATGGCAAATGTTACTTTTAGATATCCAAGTTTTGAATGGGACAAATCACACCAAACTGTGATTAATGAATTTGACAGAGACTTAGCTGCCAAAATAAGTACAAGCATTCCCCACATGTCGCTATGATCTAACAATGTGAGAACACCCTGGCAAAATTGGGAAATCTTAGAAAATCATACACAAAATATAGGCAAAAATGTGGTTTTCTGCTTAAAAACATGTAATTTTCACTGATTTACTAAATATGAAAGGAAATTAATAAATATGCTAAGTTTACCACCCATATCCGCAGAAAAACCAGACCATACAATTTTTAGAAGGAATGATACCAAAATGTTCACACACCATTTTTTCAGAACAGCGATTTTGCGTATTCAGCACTGTCAAACTCATATAGACAATTTGGGTATACTGGAGTCATGGACGAAGATGACCGCGTACAAGCAGTCAAAGTTTAGCATCACCCGATAATGATGGCCGATTGTTCCATGAAATGCGACAGGCAAACCTACACACTTACGGCGTATTTTTACGGTCTATCACGTAATCGCGAAGGCATGCAACGCTCTATCAGCGTATACGAAGGGGCGCAATGCTGGCGTGATTGTTAGACACGCGCACGATCGAACAATCGGCCCTCATGAATATCGAGAATTCACAGCATGCAATGCACAGGGACTTTTGATACATGGTGTGATATAGTAGTAGTAGTAGTATAGATGCGTGTAATTGTCTACCCTTTCTCTCTATGGCTGTCCAGCTCTGACTCCCGGTAATGACCTTTATAGACAAAGATCCAAGATTTCAACTGAACAGAAGCATATAATGAGGAATTTGCTTGGCAAAATGTTGTTAAGCTACAATACTTAAACAGCCACATAATAAATAAAACCACCACCAGTCAAAAGTTTGCAACCCACTATTTTATTTCAAAAACCCATTCACACTCAAATATCCAATATACAGACGTCTTTAAAACAGTTTCTCTAATTTAGCAGGTAAATTAAGTAAATTGTGCAGTAAACCGTAACACTTGAGATTGTTTTTGATATATCTAGACATAAAGAAATGAAATAAAAGATTGAGAATTACTCTGATGATACAGGTACAAGAAATCCATGAGTTTCAGTTTCATTCAGTGCATCCTATATTATATAATATATGAGATACAAATTATATTTCCTCAACTGATTGAAACATTTTATGATTGTGTCCAATTTTGATGGTTTACTGCACCATTTAGTAGATTTTCTGCAAGTTTTATTAGAGCAAGTCTTCTTTTAAAACCATCTGTATATTTCTCTAAATTGTACCCACGCTACAATTACACCAACAAAGTAATAACAATAGATGAAAACCTGGATGACATTATAACAAAAGGCACTCCAAGTGGAAATAATTTCACACTTACAAAACTACATTTCAAGCAATTACATTTCTTCTCACTTCCACTGCGACACAATGCTTACAATTTGAAAATTTTGAACAATCAAGCCATTTTCAAATTAATAAATAAACAAATTTGTTGAATATATTCATTTAAATCAAATAAATATTCAGGCATGAGAATGAAAAGACAGGAATGATGAAAAGACAGGAAAAACACATAAAATCAAGCCAAAAGGGCTCAAAATAATAAAAACAGACATTTGGAGGGGAAAGTTACAAAAAACAGGAATTTTTGTTTGAACAAGAAAATTCTCATGCCTGAATATTATCCAAAAGTACCTCATGCAACTTGCAGCATTTTCATTATCACCATTCATGAACACTTTGTAAATCTTCCCAAATGGAGATGACCGGATATATGAATGAGAAGAATGACACACTTCTAAAATACTTGCTATGAGACAGAACATCAATTGTGTCAGTTTCACCTTAATATTATTTTGTGTTAGTAGGTGGTTCAAATAATTTGATTCATAGATGTTGATTATATGGAATAAAGCTTCTTTTTGTTGCTCACGCATTAGGTGTTTTCATAACCGAATACCGCAAAGATTCGCCTAATGGCACACTTGCCTCAAGGAAAATTTCATGTGCAAATAGAGAGCTCCCTTCTCAAAAATCCCAACAAGAATTAAGGTTCCATGCCCTTATATGCTGGTGGGAATTTTACAGGAGGGCACTTTTAGGTTGTGCCTAAAATTCCAATTATGTCAAGGGAGCCCATAGTGCCATTAAGCAAACCTTTACGGTAGACTACTCCAATCCTTTCCCCAATATTTTTTTAGCAATCATTGACAGCTGCAATTATATTTTTTAAAAGAAAGCAAAAGTAACAACTAGCTCCCATTTGAGAAATGCCAAGCTGTAAATAACCAGATCTTATACGGACTTTTAATCAAAAATATACTTGCTCCTGATTGGTTGGTATTGGTTGATATCTTTTGACAGTAATTTTGCCCCATCCACATTTTGTCATCTGTGTGTTGTGTTCATTCATTTGCCATTCAAACCATACCTACACATGGTAGGTATATAGTCTGACATGAATAAAGTTTGAAGCCAAAGTAACTTATTTTCTTGGAGGAATCAACTGACATCAACTACCATCCCCTTCTGCTCTACTCAATGACACATGCAATGCATTATCTGCATTGGAATCAATATATTACATTTAAATTTAAAAGGAAAAATGCTTAGAATAACTGGCAATGTTGCAAACCAGTCAAATACATGCAACAGCTACCGTACATGTACATGTAAAAACATCTCCATCTTATACAAAATAGCATTCGGTTGTATGCAACCTAAACATATCAAAAACTTACAAACTATATGGACCAAAAATCAGAGACAAAATTATGCTGTAAATAACAAATCGCCATTAGACAATACACTCACACAAAAATAAAACAGCGTTTGAAGGGCTTCATTAGAATACAGGCTGGAAAAAGTGCCATGATAGGTTTTTACCCAATTAAAAAAACCCAGTAATTTTAGGGTTGGTAATGCTAATGGGTATACAGAGTACCAGACACAATCAAGAAAAATGAGACATTTGTCCACCGAAAGGAATATTAATATTTAAGTCAAATGAGCTTGCAAATTGTACGGACTACAATATATGCAGAAAATCTTATCAAAATTGGACTAGCACTTCCTGAGATAAACATATTTTAGTGTTGCCAAAAGCAGTTTCATACAAAAGAAAAACTTTGGTGGTGTCCCCAAAAAAAAATCAATTTTAGCCAAAAATGACCCATTCTTGCTTGATTGCATCATACTTGTTTTAACTAAGGATAACTACAATGGGCTATTTTCCACACACCCCCCAAAGGTGACATTGGGATTTCCCACAGCTTTCCCCCTCAATATTGCTTGGGAATTCCTATCATGAAATGTCAAAAGAACATCCCATTTCCTGTTCAGATGCACATTGGTATGTGAAAAATTGGGAATTCCGATCACTTTTTGGTGTAAATGCATGTAAATCCCAAGTCCCAAATGTACACTCTAAATATTTGGCTGGGAAATCCCATTGTTATCTCATGGGTGGCTCGGGAAATCGCATATAATTTTGCAAAATCATTCATGGGAAATCCCACAAATTGAACTTTGTCACCTTTGGGGGGTGTGTGGAAAATTTCTGGAATAGCCCAATAAATGAAGCCCTCACAAGACCACAATCATACAAGTCATTACCTTATCTTGCCACTGTTAAGCCATGGATTGTTTAAAACCTGTCAAGTATTATTACCCAAGTGCAACTTGACATTCACATTTAGAGGAATGAATGCTTCCTTTTCAACTTTTGCCGAAGTACTTGGGTGTCAATACTTGTCTATCAAAATATATCCCAAATTCTTGAAATATACAACATTTGTAGTTTCATCTTAAGTTGCATTATTTATGCTTTGAATTCAATATAATTTTGTCCATTTCATGGGATTTTTAAGTATAAATGATTAGCATTTCATATTATGGAAACAATACACAGGTTACAATTTCTAATAAATATTACACTGTAGCAGCATAGAATGATTTCAAATTCATAACAAATTGGAGGTATACATATAATAGATTATACATTTATATTGAGAATTCTAAACTTTTGAACACAAAATGAAAACACATTCAAACACAAGATAATAAGTAAAGAAAAAGATAATAAAAGATATACATATACATTCTCTTTCAGAAGCAAGCAAGGAAATGTACCATGGTACATGCATTACCATAGACCCTATGCAATACTGATTTCCATATAATTTTGGTAACGCCCCATGGAAATACCAAGAATATAAAAGCTCACTTGTTCGAACCCTGTATACCTGGACTGTATTCACAGGTGCAGGTATTGTAGTCCTGTGTATCTCATGCCTCACAGCATGGCTGTCTTATTGCACAGGGTCTATAGCAGTCTTCAACACCCACTGAAGTCTAGAAATAGTGAGATGGACTATCACTTTATCGACAGTCACAATGTTGTTGACCACGTTAATATACAGATATTTCACAGTTGGTGGTAAAACATTTTGTTGCTTGTTATCTCAACAGCTCCTATCACTTTATATTCCAAGATAATACTGTCACTATTCAACATACAAGCTATAATATAGGAAAGTCTATTTTAGTACGTAATTATTACTATACATACATACAGGTAGTTCAATTAACAGTGTACAATCATTATCATTATAGTATTTAGGTTTTGTATATAGAAACTATACAAGTTGCATGACATGCTACAACGCACAATACATGTATTAAATACAGTATGTACATTGTACATAAAGGATTTTGTAGTGACCATGCTGTGTATGAATGTGTGCAATTAAATCACTTCCAAGTTCCATCATCTGATACAATTATAATTTTACCTGTTCCAAGAGAGAAAACATATCTGCTCAAAGATCAAACAGAGAGCAGAACACCAAAACTGTATGACATGCTACTATGCACGAAAAAATTGGTGACAGCATGTTAATCTTGATGCTTAATCTTTATACCGTAAGCGTTCGCCTAATGGCGCTATGGGGTCCCTTGACATAACTGGAATTTTTGACACAAACTAAAAGTGCCCTGCCATAAAATCCCACTGGCAAATAAGGGCACATACCCTTAATTCTTGTTGGGATTTTTAGAGGAGGGAGCTCTCTATTTGTACATTGAAATTTACCCCAAGGCAAAGGAGCCCAGGCGCGCCATTAGGCGAACGTTACAGTATGTAGGCAATGAAAAGATTTGTGACAGCATATCAGTCTTGATGCTTGTGAACCATCCAAAAATTACATGCTTTATCTTTATTTGTATGCAATGCACTACTTGCAACATTCATGCTGGTTGCTTCATTCATACTGAATGGATGGTTATTTTTTAAGATAAATTTTCACTATGTTAAAAACAGTATGGAGGCATAGCAGTACAGGCTGCAACTCATGATCACAAGGTTGCTGGTTCAGCAATGCCACAGTGTTGTGCATTTAGACAAGGCCCTTTAAAACTATGCACCCAGGTGTATAAATGGATGCATACATACCTGGGAAGGTATGATGAACTCATTGCACAGGAGGAGTGACAAGCCAATGAACAAGTTAATTCAGGAGAGTCTGGTCTAATCCAGAGATAATAAAGGATGAGGCAAGACACTCCGTACACACTGCCTATAACAATTTTGAGGACGGTGTATGTTTACCCAGCCGCTATTTTGTGACTTTAAATGATCCATAAGTCATACACCGGTCAGGTTTTACTATGCACCGTGTAATGAAAAGATGCCATATTAGAGCCCTCTATATAGGACTCTGTGTCTGATGGATAATTTATTAAAAATCACAAAATGGGAGTCCTACATGTATAATCGGGTAGGCAGTAGTTGTCCTCCAACTAGCCATCGAGTGTCATGAGCCTGTATAAATGCCAAGGACTAAGGCCTGTGAGCATTGCTCTGGCTGATCTTAACTTTTACCTTCACTCAACACAAAAAGTGAGTAATGTTTTTAAATTATAAATTCAGAACACCACACTTACACCATTTATCCATTCATTGCCCAACAAGCATCAATTGCATTTGAATATCTTGCCTAGAATTCATTCCATTTCTTTTGCAATTTACATGACCATACATGTAAGAAGGTGTGAACATCTAAAGCAGAGGACAATTAAAGTGTTTGAAATAATAGCTTTTGTTTGTCATTAATGCACAGAGTACACCTCCCTGCATGTAAACCACCTTCAATATATAGTACTGTAGTTTTACTTTTCCCTGCCTACATTGCTTGGTTGGTCAATAAAGAAATCACTGAAATAACCTAATCAAACGCAAGGTTACTAATGCACAGTAGTAGCCAAACTTACTTGAATAACTCTCCCACATTATAATTTTGCCATTTGGCCAAGCTGAAACAAGTTGTACCAACTTTTTAATATTATTTAAATGAGAATATGTACTTTTTCTGTTTTAAAACATAACTTTGCATAATAGTTGGGAAAAAAACTTATTATTACACACATTATTGGCATGGAAACCGATAAATCATACAAACAAAATTCAGCATACTTGGCATTATGTACTGATACAGCTATTTTGGCAATATCCTTTACTAATTAGCCCTATCGCCAGGAGCAGGATTTAGTCATGGGTGCCCTATGTGTTACCCGCCCCAGCAGGAGGCACCAGCTTGTAGTACTTTGCATTCAAAGCAGTTTAGCGAGGTGTGCCATCAGGAGGCACTGTGGACCAACGAAGAGTTGAGGTTTTTTGGCCAAATTTCTGGTGGTAGCTTTTTGACCATGGGCCTGATCAACCCTTATGCCCGGTGAGGGAGGGGGTCGGAGGTGCCCTATGTGTCTCCTGCCTCAATGAATACCCTGCTTTGACAGGAGGCATTCAGCATGTAGTATTTTGTAGCATTCAGGGCAGTTAGGATTAGTTAACAAAATGGTGGCAGAATATGAGCATGCTTATTCTGAGATAGATTGTCACAGCTGTCTCCAATATGCAAAACAATGTCAGCACTACTAATCTGAAGCCCCCACATCATATCCACAGCCAACTTGCATGTGATTGCTACACATGCCTGGAGCCCAAGTCAGGAAGTATTCACATTTTATAAAAGCAATACTCTCCTTCCCCTTACCACTTCAGAATAAACATGTTCATATGTTTTGTACTTTGCTAAAACTGAATTGTATCTCATAATAATATGTACATAGTACTTCTTACACCTCATTTCTTCACTACATAATCTTGTTTTCAGGACAAGGTTCACTTCTCTTCATGAAAAAAATTACTTGAAGAACTCTCCTCATTTAAAAACAATCGCAACTGATAAATAAACAATCAGAAATGTAAAAAAGTTCTTCTGGGAGTGACAAACATACAAGTCTATAATCTACAAACTGTAATATAAACTTAGTAAAGCCAATATACATTCATCCTTGCTGACCTTCCATACAAGACAAACAAATTGATTTCTTTGCATTTTCATTACATCTAGTACTCACATAATATATATATATATTGCAACCCAAGGTATATAAATGTTCTTTTGATTTGTATAAAAGCGGTTTACATATAAATGTTGTTTGCTTTCCAATTACTAGCAATCATTAATTTCCACTGCATGTAATTTGCATGTAATATTTCTCTTCAAGTAAAAAATACACAATGGAAAAACAATAATGCTTTACTCAATGTGGCATGTCAAGTATATTAAAAACCCTCCTTTGTTTCCTCCTCAAGTAACGCTTGCAAACATTTATTTTGAAGCGCAGTTTGAGCGACAAATAAATTGTATTTCAAGCTGTGTAATTCAACAGGTTTGTTGTAACCACATAGGAGTAAGATAAGACAGAGCGCGTACCACCAGTCAAAGTCTCCGCCTCATCCAATAATGAGGGCCGATTGTTCCATGAAATGTGACAGGCGAGACTGCTACGCAATTATCGCGTATTTTCATGGTCTATTAACGTAATCGCGAATGCAGGCAACGCCAAGGCACGCATAGCGCTGGCGTGATTGTTAGACACAGCACGATCGAACAATCAGCCCTCATGAATATGCGAGAACTGGTAGCATACAATACACGGGGACTTTGACTGGTGGTACGCGCTCTGTCTTATCTTACTCCTCAGTAGGATTCACACCAAACCGTACTTGGTACAGATGATGACAACGAGAAACGCTGTTATCCTCACAGTCGTAACATACCTGCTATCCTCACAGTCGTAACATACAAATTATATCTCCTAAGTCCCATTTCACAAAGACTTGCGATTGACCTTAAAGTTTAAATTTGATGAGGTTTTAACCTCATCAAATTAAAACTCTAAAACACTTTTAAAATAAAATCGCTAGTCTTCATGAAAGCGGCCCGTGATCCAGAGTTAGCAAAGCTGATTTCATATGTCCTCAATCGCACTGCTTGATAAGGAAACAACATGTGTGGCTACTTGTCTGTCTTTTGAAGGAACACTTGAAATTGATTCTCTTGCTCTTCACCTGTTTGATTCAAATGGAGTCAATGGCCGTCATTGTGGAGGGAACAGAGTGATAAAGTCCTTGAGTTGTGATATTGCTGTCTCCGTCTTGCGGAAATGCTCCATTAGTGTGTTCTTTGCAATCATTTGTTTCTGCAAGACAACAAAATAATGAAATTTATATCTTATTTCTGTACCTTTATCTCCACCATAGAATGATATGAAATAATTCATAAATTCTACAAACTTACATGCCCAAATCCATTCACTAGCGAAGTGATGTAATAATCGGATTAATTACCATAGCAATAGGGTAAAACAATTTTTGAATATATCGCCCTTCACTACAAGCACGTTGCACTCATCAACTGTGCAATCATAGATTGAATACAATACCGAACAAGTTCTTTTCAAAGATACTAATCTTACAGGTGCGAGTGATCAGCATATGGTTCAATGCAGAGGTACCGCGTGAACGTACTAGTGAAGTGCTGTATATTAAAAAATTGTTTTACCCTATTGCTATGTTAGTTAATCCTATTGTTACATCACTTTGCCAGCGAATAGCTTTACATATGTACACAAATTCAACGTGCACACACACTCACAATGCCCCCCCCCCCCACACACACACACCCTTTTTTTGGCTTGAATGCCCTAGTTCCATTTAAAATCTACCAACCCTGTGGAAGATGCACTCCAATTTTAATTCCACTTGCATATGTTAAATTCATCTGGAAATGCTAGTATTATGTTCAAGTCCTGTTAAAAGTTGCAGAAATTGTAAGAAACAGTTGAATTATTGCACAATTTGGCCAATAATTGTACAATTTTGTTTGGAATTCCAATATCCTCCACACCTTTTCCACTTTTTATGGATGAAAATGGTTGGATCTGGAGGGTTAGAATTGCAAAATCTTCTTCAATGGAGGCCCATGTGGTTTTCACAATATATGACCAATATAATGATAGTTTACATGTTTACTTACAGCTATTGCATCATTAAGTTGTTTGGCCTTCTGTTCTAGCAGTAATCTTTCATTTCTTAATTCGCCTGCTCTCCTCTGTAACTTCTTCTTCTCCTCTTCTTTGGTGCCTTTGTGTTGAATGTATGAGTTCACAACTGCCATTGTGCTGTGCCAAGACTGTCCACCTTTCTCAATCAGCTAGGTTTGGGAAAAATAAATGGTCATAAGAATGTTCAGTTACTACATTTTGTATATGACTGATTTGGTTAGTTGTCATTGCAACCATCCCCATTGCTAACCAGGTTATTATGATAAAGCAACCGGTAAGAAAAACAGAAAGGTAAACTGTAAAATATTATGATAACACTCCCAACACAATTATCCCTCACAAATTGACAAACAGAAGTTGGTTTTGATCAACACAAAAAGAAAATTTCATAAAGAACCACAACAAATCATTAATATTATAAGGCAAAACACATCTCCACACACACTTGATTTATTATTTTAAAATCTAGAATACAACATATTCTAATTAGCAGTTTGAAGCAGCCTCCTCCAAGGCAGAAATAAACATTTAAGTTATGAATATAAAAAAGAAGTTGAGTGATATAGCACATCTAGTCCACATCCTGCAGCACATTTGTTCTGCTTTGGTAGTGTAATCACTTGGTCACTGGCTAATCTAGCAACAGCTCACAGTATACATCAAATTGTCTTTTTTACTATTATGTTAGCTATTATATACTGCAGGATGTAGACAAGAATTACCTTTGCCACATGTGTCATGTGTGAAAACACTTAGTATTTTTATATTGTGTTAGGAACACAAAGTGATAATAGGTACATGTACATGTACATTGTACAGTATTGTTGGAATTGTACCTGCAAATTATAGGCAACAAAATGTTACATGAATATGAACAAATTAATTAAAAACTTGACAGCACTATAATAGGTGCTGTCCTTCCACTCAGTGGGAAGGAATTAAATGTAGTTATGTGAAAATAGTAATGTGTTCTTCACAAAAGCAATGAAAAGACAAATAAAAAGTGAATAAAACTGTGGAAAAAAACTAAACAGTATTAGTTATCAAAACAATCAGGCAGGAATAGCCAAGCCAGCAAAACAAAAATAGCCTTATGTAGAAGCAGTTTATACCCTGTACTGAATTTCTAAAACATTTGACAATCTATAGCATGCCTTTAACAGCCAAGTTAAGGTGCATAATATAAACAGGCTGTTGCACACTCTCAAACATTTAACTTGTCTCAAATGTTTTAGGGAATTCAAGCTCAATTCACTCACAATCAATGGCCAGAGTGGTTTGCATGCAAGCCAAATCGTCCTAACTTTGCTCAGCAAGTAATAAGCAAGACATTGTATACTGATATAAAATAGCGTAGACACTGCTGGGCTTAACACCTACTCCAAATGCATTTTCTGTATTGTGTGCACTTTTGTGAATTCACATTCAAGCAAAGGTTATAGTTTTCAGCAAGGTTCTTCAGCGGTCTGCCGATTTGGTGCTGTTTATAGCATAAACACGAAAGTGGGATTCTGATTAGCTAATTGAATCACGTCATCAACACATCAGCACTTCATGTGACCTGTGTCTTTTTACGGGATAATCAGAAAGAGTAGCCGGCCCGCTGATGGACTTAGCCAAATACTATATGTTTGCCTAATGAATGTCGAAAGGTGATTTGACACTGTTTTCAAAATAACCCTAAATATAACGAACAAAACTTCTGCAACCAATGAATGTAAGTAAAATCAGCATGCAAAGGCATTCATTCAACTCTCATTCTTCATTCTGCACATTAAGGCCTGTACTAGTGACAGTGCTAGAACTATTTCCTTGGCAGGTCTTTAGTGCAAAAAACCATCCAACCAAAAAACAGCACAGCCCTCAAATAGTACAAGTACCTTGCACTGCGGACAACTCCACATGCCTGGAGGCACAGTGTGATGTGCCCTGAGTAATTTGATTTAATTTAATTATTTAACTTTGTTTACAAGCTGAAAGTATTTCATGAGATGGGAAACCCCCTTGTACGTGCAAGATAATGGTGTGGAAAGTCGTTTTGGAATTCCCCAAATTATTGTAAACAAAGTCAGAGCTATGTTTGGAACTTGGAAAGCCCCAGTTCATTATTGCACCATCAGGAAAACCCCAGGAAGTGATGTAATGTGAATGTGTATAATTAATCTTGGGAAATCCCAAGATTGCAGCAATGTTGTGAAAATGTGATTGAAGTAATGGTTTATTAATAGATGAGGGGTTTTTTTGCATGAGTACTGCTATAAAAAGCTGGAGGCTTTTGTTGGGACTTTACAGAATGCCATGGGAGATTGTAAACTCCACATGTGTGTGATGGTCTTCGTGCTTCAAAAAAAGTACATTTTAACCAGTTTATATAGCCAATAATTGAGCTAATTTTAATACAGCAACGAAGAAGACAGCGAGCACACAAAAGTGCTCTTCCTCATCAAAGGATTAAAAGTTCTTCTGTCAAATTGCTGGAGTTTGCTGAGTTTGTGAAGGCCACGCATCTGTCAAAAACAGCGGAGCTGTGTTAAAGAAACCTGTTCCCTGGAAAAGAGTGATTGGTGAAAGAAACGCCATTTTCGGAGAAAGCAGCGCAAAGAGATATTATGGAGAAAGCAGCGCAAGGAGATATATTTGTGGAGATAGCAGCGCAAAAAGGAGATTGGAGGAAGCATCATCATTTTTGTATGAGGATTTCATGTGCAAGGATTTATAAATGCAAGTGTAATGCGATGGACTTCGCTGATTTTCGCAGAACAAGTGAATAAGGATATATTACATCAGTCGTCCAGAACATTGCAAGAACTCTAGAATCACCAACAAGAAGACCGCTGGTTAAGTAGTCATAGAGTAAAACTGATTGTGTGATTTTATTGTAATTGTTGTTATATGTACCAAGCATACTCTATTTTCAATTAAAGACTTAGATTTGTTAGCTTAAAATCAAACAGTGTATTTGTGTTGTGCATTCGTGTGAATTTGGGTAAAAGGTGATTTTGGCCTTGAGTCAAGTACGACTCAGTAACAAAATTGGGGGCTCAGCGTCCGGGAAAATACACTGTAAAAAGTTAACATTAATTTACTGAGTCTTAAAAGTGAAAGTACAGTATGGCAGAGTTCAAAGCAGATGAGTTTCTTGAAACTATAGATTGGGAGAAATTTGATAAGTTGAAGAAGCCTGATTTATTAGCACTTGCCAAACATTATGACTTGAAAGTAAAGCAAACTACAAGAAGACAAATAATCAAAAATGTCTTGATTGAGGTTTTAGTTGATGAAGAGTATTTTGATGAATCCATTTTGGGCAAGAGAAAAGAGGTCGAAACTGAAATCGGTGGGGACTCTGCAGTTAAATTGAAAGAGTTGGAAATTCAATTAGAACTGAGGAAAATAGAAATGGACCAAAAAGAAAAACTGGAAATGATCAAGTTAGAGAATGAAAATAAAGAAAAACAAGAAAGGCTAGATATGGAAAAACAGAAAATGTTTATTGAAGAAAAGGAAAAGGTGGCAAAATTGGAACTTGAGAAACAGAAAATGGCAATGGAAGACAAAGCGCGCCATGAAAAGATGGCGCTGGAAGCACATTTGAAAGAAAAAGAAATTGAGTTTGAACAAGAGAAGTTGGCTAAGCTAGGTGACAAATACTCATCAAGTTTCTCCTCAAAGTCAAAGTCAGGCTTTGATGTTACAAAGTATGTAAAGCTTGTGCCTAAATTCAAAGAAAAAGAAGTTGACGAGTACTTTCAACATTTTGAAAAGGTAGCTACAAATTTGAAATGGCCTCCAGAGCATTGGACCCTACTGTTACAAAGTAGTTTTGTGGGGAAGGCCAGGAAACTTACTCAGCTCTACCAATAGAGAAGTGTAATGATTATGAAGAAGTCAAACAGGCAGTTCTCAAGGCATATGAACTGGTGCCTGAAGCATACAGACAAAAGTTCAGAGATTCAAGAAAGCAAGCAGATCAAACCCATGTAGAATTTGCTAGAGTGAAAGAACAAATGTTTGACAGGTGGCTTGGGTCAAAAGAAGTCAAAGATGATTTCGACCAACTTAAGCAATTAGTTCTTATAGAAGAGTTCAAGAAATGTGTCCACGTTGACATTAAAACCCATTTGGATGAAAGCACTAGCAAAATTAAGACGCTAAACGAAGCGGCGACAATGGCGGACGACTATGGTTTAACTCACAAATTGAATGCGAGTAGATTTAGTCATAACAGAAGTTATTCAAACAGGTTCAGCCATAATCAACCTAGAGCAAATCAAGGTGTTACACAAGAAGTGAAACCTCAGTCTAATTCACAGCATAGTGCTGGTGGTAGAGGGACCCCAGGGAGTTCAGGTAACAGAGCAAAATTTGGGACTGAATTTAAAGCCAAAGTAACTTGTACTCATTGTAAGAGACCAGGGCATACGATGACCCAGTGTTATTTCTTAAAAGGCAGACAAGACGCACAAAAACAGCAGCAAACTGCTAGTAATACTGTGGGATGTGCAGTGTCACTTGAGTCAAAAGAAACAAGTCAGTCAAATCAAGAAACAAGAATTCCCACAAAAGGGAGGTGAGACAGACAAGGTGTGTGAAGAATTTGAACCATTTGTGTTAGAGGGAGTAGTATCACTTGGTGAGAATGGTAGTCCAAAGCCCATCAAGATTGTGCGAGATACGTGTTGTGCACGGTCTATGATTCTGGAAGGAACTTTGCCCTTTAATGAGGCTAGTTCAGCAGGTAATGCTTTGATCCAGGGTATTGGGATGGAAATACTTAAGGTACCTCTCCACAAAATTAACTTGACATCTGACTTAGTTTCTGGTCCTGTAACCATAGGAGTTAGACATGAATTGCCAGTCAAGGGAGTGTCCATGTTGCTAGGAAATGATCTGGCAGGGGGAAGGTTTTTCCTGACCCAATAGTCACAGATAAGCCCTGTTTACAGGATGATAATAGTGAGGAAGAGGAGATATTTCCTGCATGTGCAGTGACACGGGCAATGAGTAAGAGAGCCTCATTAGAAACAATTGAGGACAACCAAATTGATGACTTAGGCTACAATTTGGAAGACACTTTTGTGTCAAAGTTGAATGAGAAAGAAGATAAACTTCCTTCTCCAGGGGATAAAAAGACCCCTAAAAATGACACAGCCTCTGAGCATGAACAAATTGAGGAAACCATGAAAGACCCATTAAGTCATGACAAGCTGATTCTGGAGCAACAAAATGACCCAGAACTCAAAGAGATCAATCAAAGGGCATTGACCCTAGAAGAAGCAGAACAAAACTCTGTCTGTTTTTACAAACAAGATGATGTGCTAATGAGAAAGTGGCGCCCCCCTGATGTACCTGCCGATGAAGAGTGGAAGGTAGTGCACCAAATTGTGGTACCAAAAGTATACCACACTGAAGTAATTAACATAGCACATGATAGTCCCATGGCAGGGCATTTGGGTGTTAAGAAAACTCATGAAAGAATTCTGAGACATTTCTGGTGGCCCACTCTCAGAAAAGATGTTTCTGAATATTGCAAAACATGTCACATATGCCAAGTAGTAGGGAAGCCAAATCAGAAAATACCTCCTGCTCCATTAAAGCCAATTCCAGCCTTTGATGAACCATTTAGTAGGGTTATTATTGATTGTGTAGGCCCCTACCAAAGACTAAGTCAGGTAATCAATACCTTCTGACAATTATGTGCTGGCGTCAACACGCTTTCCTGAAGCCATACCCTTGAGAAATATTAAAGCAGTGACAATAGTGAAAGCTTTAACCAAGTTCTTCACATTTGTGGGGCTCCCCAAGTCCATACAGTCAGACCAAGGATCAAACTTTACTTCTGGAGTATTTCAGCAGGTCATGTATCAATTAGGTATAGAACAGTATACCTCAAGTGCTTACCATCCAGAATCACAAGGTGCACTAGAAAGGTTCCACCAAACATTGAAAAACATGATCAGGACATACTGTTTGGAATTTCAGAGGGACTGGGATGAGGGAGTACACTTGTTGTTGTTTGCTGCTAGGGAAGCTGTTCAGGAAACTTTGGGATTTAGTCCTTTTGAGTTAGTGTTTGGACACACAGTCTTGCTGACCCTTAAAGTTGTTGAAAGAAAAGTGGCTCAATGAGAAATCAGATATCAATTTGTTGGATTATGTCTCCAATTTTAAGCATAGGCTTAACAGAGTAACTGATATCGCCAAAGAAAACTTGAAACAGGGTCAGGCCAAAATGAAGCAATGGTATGATAAACATGCCAAAGAGAAAGGGTGTTCAAACCAGGTGACAAAGTTCTAGTACTGTTTCCAATTCCAGGACACCCATTACAAGCCAGATATCATGGCCCATGTGAAGTAGAGTCAAAAGTGGGTGAAGTAGATTATATTATCAAGACTCCTGGTAGACGCAAGAGCAGGCAGTTATGCCACATAAATATGCTCAAAGAGTATGTTGAAAGAAGTGACAGTGGCATTTCAAAACCTGTGTGTACAGTAAAACATGCTGATAATGTAGACAAACATGCCGATGTAGACAAAATCGCCAATGTAGACAAGAGTAAAGATGACAATTCTGATGTCACATTTGACCAGAATAAAGAGCTGGAGCACAAAGAGTATAATGTAAAATTGAACAATTCTGATGTGCTCACTAATTTGGACTCAAAGTTAGGTCATCTTTCTCAAGATCAACAAAGTCAAATTGCAAATTTGATTCACAAATTGACAATATATTTCCTGATACGCCAAGTAGAACAAATGCTGCATTTCATGATGTAGATGTTGGTGATACTAAACCAATTAAGCAGCATCCTTACAGAGTCAATCCATTGAAAATGGAACATCTCAAAAATGAGATCAATTACATGCTAGACAATGATATCATAGAACCAAGTAGTAGTGAGTGGAGTTCACCATGCATTCTTGTTCCCAAGCCTGATGGTTCATACCGATTGGTCGCAAACATGAGAGCTGCAAATGTTCATTCAAAGACAGACTCATACCCAATTCCAAGAATTGATGATTGCATTGACAAAATTGGGAATGCAAAATTTGTTAGCAAATTTGATCTTTTGAAAGGGTACTGGCAGGTTCCACTCACAGACCGTGCCAAAGAGATTTCTGCTTTTTTTTCACTATTTGGTCTTTACCAGTACAAAGTTATGCCATTCGGTTTGAAAAATGCCCCAGCAACATTTCAGAGAATGGTGAACCAAATTGTGGCAGACATAGAGGGATGTGAAGCGTATGTAGATGATTTGATTGTTTACAGTCAAACTTGGGAACAACACATGGAACAACTCCATCAATTGTTTAAGAAGCTGTCAGAAGTACAATTGACAGTCAACCTGGTAAAAGTGAGTTTTGCCATGCCACAGTCACATACTTGGGATATGTTGTAGGTCAAGGTCAGGTGAAACCTATCAAAGCCAAAGTTGAAGCAATTGAGCAATACCCCACACCTGTAAACAAGAAGGCACTCATGAGATTTCTAGGAATGGTTGGCTATTATAGAAAGTTCTGCCCAAACTTTTCAGAGATAGCAAGTCCTTTGACTGATTTGTTGAAGAAAGATGCAAAATTCATTTGGTCAGAACAGTGTGAAAATGCTTTTCACAAAGTCAAATCGATACTCATGAGTTCACCAGTGCTTACTGCACCTGATTTTCAGAAGCAGTTCAAGTTGACTGTTGATGCCAGTGACATAGGCTGTGGAGGTGTTGTGATGCAAGAGGTGAAAGATCAAATAGATCACCCCATTTGTTACTTTTCAAGGAAGTTCAACAAGCACCAGAGAAATTACTCCACAATTGAGAAGGAGTGTCTAGCATTGCTATTAGCATTGCTACATTTTGATGTGTATTTGGGTACCACAGTATACCCTGTGCTTGTTTTCACAGATCACAATCCCCTCACCTTCATCAACAGGATGAAGAACAAAAACCAAAGACTGGTGAGGTGGAGTTTGACCTTGCAAGAGTACAATCTGGACATCAAACATATTAAGGGAAAAGACAATGTAATGGCTGATGCCCTGTCCAGAATTGCATAAAACCTGACAAACAAAAAATTCCTTTAAAAGGGAAGTTGTGTGTGACAAGTAGTCACTGTGTATGATGAGATAAATACTCAAAGTTGATAATATGTTGAAGTTGATGTAAAAGAAGAAAACATTTAAGAAAGTTTTCATTACATTCGAACTTTCTTCTTTTAAGGGGAGGTGTGATGTGCCCTGAGTAATTTGATTTAATTTAATTATTTAACTTTGTTTACAAGCTGAAAGTATTTCATGAGATGGGAAACCCCTTGTAATGCAAGATAATGGTGTGGAAAGTCGTTTTGGAATTCCCCAAATTATTGTAAACAAAGTCAGAGCTATGTTTGGAACTTGGAAAGCCCCAGTTCATTATTGCACCATCAGGAAAACCCCCCAGGAAGTGATGTAATGTGAATGTGTATAATTAATCTTGGGAAATCCCAAGATTGCAGCAATGTTGTAAAAATGTGATTGAAGTAATGGTTTATTAATAGATGAGGGTTTTTTTGCATGAGTACTGCTATAAAAAGCTGGAGGCTTTTGTTGGGACTGGACAGAATGCCATGGGAGATTGAGATACTCCACATGTGTGTGATGGTCTTCGTGCTTCAAAAAAAGTACATTTTAACCAGTTTATATAGCCAATAATTGAGCTAATTTTAATACAGCAACGAAGAAGACAGCGAGCACACAAAAGTGCTCTTCCTCATCAAAGGATTAAAAGTTCTTCTGTCAAATTGCTGGAGTTTGCTGAGTTTGTGAAGGCCACGCATCTGTCAAAAACAGCGGAGCTGTGTTAAAGAAACCTGTTCCTGGAAAAGAGTGATTGGTGAAAGAAACGCCATTTTCGGAGAAAGCAGCGCAAAGAGATATTGCGGAGAAAGCAGCGCAAGGAGATATATTTGTGGAGATAGCAGCGCAAAGGAGATTGGAGGAAGCATCATCATTTTCGTATGAGGATTTCATGTGCAAGGATTTATAAATGCAAGTGTACGATGGACTTCGCTGATTTTCGCAGAACAAGTGAATAAGGATATATTACATCAGTCGTCCAGAACATTGCAAGAACTCTAGAATCACCAACAAGAAGACCGCTGGTTAAGTAGTCATAGAGTAAAACTGATTGTGTGATTTTATTGTAATTGTTGTTATATGTACCAAGCATACTCTATTTTCAATTAAAGACTTAGATTTGTTAGCTTAAAATCAAACAGTGTATTTGTGTTGTGCATTCGTGTGAATTTGGGTAAAAGGTGATTTTGGCCTTGAGTCAAGTACGACTCGTAACAACAGCGATGAGAGGGGGCTGGAGGCAGCCCAGGTGGTAGACAAGATTGCAAGTGTCACACATGAGGAGCTCACCACTACATCTACACACAGCACAGAAGTCCTCATGACCCTGGATTAAGTGCATGGTAAGGGTCAATGGAACATTGTAATATCCATTAAAAGGGGATGCAGGGGATGACATGTTTTCATTGTCAGCATTAAATATTCCTGTTCTATACGGTCCACAACTTATAAGTTTCCCCCTAATGCTTTTTAGAATAAGTCAAAAAATATTTTACGAAATGTAAAAATGTAAAAAGATATATATAGCCCTATTTGTTTTACACATGTGGACCAATTTATAGCGTCACACGTTATTGCGTTCAGTCACAATGGTTAATTATGTAAGAAAAGCGGCCTTTTAAAAGTTGCACCCGAGTCCATAGCAGTCAGGTTTTCTTTAACAAACACTTGAATATACCTAGCCTGCTGTATTGTTTGAGAGTTGACTCCTATGGGCTCAGATGCAACTTTTAACACTGTTTAAAACAGTCTATTCTTTTACATAATGAACCATTGTGACTGAACGCAATGACGTGTGACGCTATAATTTGGTCCATATGTGTAAAACAAATACGGCTACCCATACCTTTTTAGACGTTTGCATTTTGTCAAATATTTTTCGATTTATTTAAAAAAGTATTTAGGGGGTAACTTATAAGTTGTGGACCCTATAGTTCAGGAGAAACTTTTTAATGTAACATGCCATGCCTAATTGAGTAGTCTTTTAAGGACACTTATCATGCAGGGAGGTGGGAACTAGTAATTTGAACTTTACTTATTGCTTTTAAATGTTTTGTTTATTTTCATACAATAACATTCCATTTTAATACATTCATGCAATTTTCATCAAGCATCACTTGGGGACAAGCAAAATCACTAATATTAAACAAGTTGGAATTATTTATTCTATTATAATCTTTTAATAGCATAGATATAACATAGGACAGGAAAGAAAACAGCGCCTGACTAAACCCAATACTAGCATTAGGAGACATACAGAGCTTCAGCCTTTAGGTATATATACCTTCAGCTTTTGATAATGATACTGATCAAGCTGATTCTATGTAATAAAATGTTCAAATACATGCCAAGTGAATTGATTCATGGTTCCTAAATTTGAAATTGAACGCAATTGATTGCCAAAGGGAATTTACATCTTGAATTCATTTTTAATAAGTTTATCATTTGATTTTACCAAGCTTCAAAACAATTTTACACATCAACAAAACATGCATATTAACAAATGTCTAATATTTTATAAATGGCTAACTTACATCTGCACCTTTCACTTGTATAGCACCATTTAATCCATTTATGTCATTCTCTGTGTCTGGTGAACGATGACCACCTGTTAACAAATATATATCATATAAAATGTCATCAATCATATGGTTTTACTTTTAGTCACAACTTCCTAATGCCCTAGACATGATTTGATCTTTGGCTCCTAAAAATGTCCCCAAATAGGATTCTTCATACACCAAAGGTATAAAGCACACACACACCCCCACACCTCACATACACCCCCTCCTACAACCAAAAAATAAACAAACACACAATATTACCTAAATTTTCATTTATTTATTATCATTAATCATTTTGAAACTCATAATCAGAATAGGGTCTGAAGCAGGGCTGGACTTTTACACATGCCTGCACGCCAAGCGTGTAATTTTTTTTAAAGTATTCATTTTAAAAAGCATTTATGTTTTTGGAAATGGTAAAATTGCCTAATAGGCTCCACCATTTAGACTATTCATGTGTTTGTAGCAAAAGCAAGGAAAGTACATAAAGCATGATAATGGAACTTGCCTCTTCTCCTCTTTTCCTGCCCAAGACCATTTGTAGCAGCAAGAAAACTGGTGGCTGATCTCCGACTCTGGAAAGGGGCGAATAACAAACAGTAGGCTTTGTGAATGAACGAACAAACTTAGAATGTACATAAAAATGATTCAGGTATTCTGTTAATTCTTGACAGGAAGCTTATTATTTTCTAAGGTTTCATTATTAGCTTCAAAAAATCTATGGGTACCATTTACATAGTAATCAACCAAATATCAGTTAACCATGATGATCAGATACAAGAGATGACCCTTTATTAGGAGGGAGATCTGGTAATGAAGGGAAGGGGACAAGGGGTGGTAAATGTCCAAGCGGTACACTGACCGACCTAAAAAATAAAAGAATCACAGCTTTTGAAGCTTTTTAAACATTTTGGTGCAGTTCTCAGCAATAAATATTGGTGGAATTTAGATCTTAAAAGGTGTAGACCCAATTTATTCACCTATAGACGTCAATGAATGCTGTAAAACAAACATTGATCCACCACCAGGAGAAATGGCAGCTGGATCTATACCAGGGAATTCCCTATCGGGGTGTATTGTAAAACATTAAACGTCGCCGAGTGATTTTTTAATATGCTTTATTCTACAGCATAAATTCCAACAAGCTTGCTATAACGTATCAGAAAAAAAGTTGAAACAATTTTCACAAATTCAGTGTGTTCCAGCATTCTTTTGGGATCTTTAAAAAAATCAACCTACGACCCAAATAAATTTTGAGCTGAAAGGGAAAACAGACCTTTTGCCTACACCCTAAATCCTGTATAACTCTTCCATAGGCTTTACATAGAGCTATGATCAGTTTGGACTCATGATGCTAAGCAATCAATAATGGTATAACATGTATAAGTTGTGCTGATAATAATAAATCTTAATTCCAAAGATCCTTTCAATTCAAGCATACCTCAACATCATGTCTGTCAAAATTAGAATATTGTGGATTTGCTGTACTCCTTCGCTTCCTTTCTGACCTTCTACTTTGGAGTTGTTCTGCTGTTTTTTGTGTGATAAGACCTAATGCTGCCATGAATTCAAGTTTCTGTAAATTGTAAATAATAAAAACATGACAATCATGAACAAAACAGACAAATCATAAGAGTAGATGTAATACAAAGGAGGATACAGTGCAAAAAAAGCTGTAACATTTGAGTGCTCTTAAAAGCGGCAACAATTTCATATCAGATTTGTTAAAAACAGAGCAAGTACTTCCTATTTTAATGAAGTTACAACCGAATTAGAAATGAAAAAATCCTTCATTTTCACTACTTTTTAAGGCCTACGACATACAAGGACATGCTGTCCATCCAAATCAGGACTCTTATGTAGTGCAAAGCACAACTATGAATCATAAAATTGGTAAAAGTCTACAAAAATTGTACCTTTTCTTCTGGCGTTAATGCTTTTCTTGGTATTGCATGTTCAATCCTAGTACTAAAAGTATGCTTTGGTACTAACATGGGTTTCTTGTATATGTTGGAATTGCTGTCTTTGGATTCCTGCAAATAATAAAGCAAATCACACACCATGATCAAAATAGTAAAATTCTTACCTATGTATAAAGTCATGATGATAAACATAGCATGTCTGCATCTTGTCATTTAATATCACTACCAATCAGTTGGCTTCAAAATTTTAAAGCAACATTACAGTAAAATTAAGTATTTCTTGACCAAACTGCAACATGCATGTTACATCTATATAGCGTACTAAGCGTGTACGCAATGTAAGACGCGTGTATGCTTTCTTCTGTACAGCGCTATGTTCGTGTTTGTTTATCGCAGAGCCACTAGCATTGATAGTGTTCCAGTTTGGCCAAGAAATACATAAATATTATTATATGTCAGTTATTTAAATACGGTATTCAATATTTTAATTTTCAATTCAATAGCTAATGAAATAACTACACCTGTTTGTCGATCCCAATTCATTTGCTTTCTAATTAATGGTACCTAGAAGGATAAGCATATAACTCATTCTGTCCAAGTCACTTGTAAGTAATTAATATTGATTGTCATAAGACTGTGATGTACCTATATATACATGTTTTGTACACATTGCCTAGTTCAGGTAAATTTCTCTTTTGTAGAAATCATGAATTGCTTTTATTGGTATTCTACAAAAACTCAATACAGCCTTCTTACCTTGAGGGTTAGGGCTCTACTGGCTGAAAGCCTTGATGCAACGTTAGGCACTTTGATTGCAACCATGGATGGCTTGTTGGTCAAGATGGACATGCGAGGAGGTGTAGGTGGCTGTGTTCCACCAAGGATTGGTCGCGACCCATGATGATGCGACTTGTGATGTGACCGATGCTGTGGTATGTTAAGATTCTGTGAGGCTGATAAAGGTGTTGGTGATGTACCCTGCAAAGGCAATATTTCGTAAATTATATAAGACTTGAAATTACTTCATAAATATGCTCTTCTTTAAACACACTACATATAAATTACATCTTACATATAATGTTCATACCTGTAAGTTACATTGTAGCAAGAACATTATAATGAGCCATGAAGTGGAAGCTTTTCGCTATGAAAAGACCACATATTGTCTAGTACTTCCTAATTTTATATTGCTTATTGATCATAATAGTACAATGTAGCTACTTATTATTCTTTCTGTATGAAAAGGTTATCCTTACAAAGGTTGTATTTTTTACCATTTAGTTACATTGAAATCTGGGAATGGTAGACTACTCAATAACATTTCGTACTTCAGTTCCCAAAAAATAAAACCAAAACATATGAGCAATCTACACCAAAGTTAACAATGGAAAATGAAAACTAATCTCGTTTACTAGTTTCATCATTTTAATTAGGTACTATTATTATCAAAATTATCATTATGGAAAATTATGTAGGAGATTTGCAAACCCACGGTTCTTTAGCAGTGCCAGGTTCTTTCTTAATGCCAAGTTCAGATCGAAGTTGCTCCACAACCTTTTTCTGGTTAAAAGAAAGGGAAGAAAAGTCTATAAATTAAAAGAACCACAAATACCCACAGGAAAAGGAGATTATCTATTCTGTGCCATTGCAATTTGTTGATGGAACACATGGTTTATTTCTGCCGCTGACTGCCGACTCCCTTTCCTATTCCTAATCATTATGTCTAACTTGAAGAACCTATTGGACATTGAACACCCTGATACACAATGTATCTCTTTGACAATACAAAGGGAGAGGGAGAGGATTTATTATCCCATGGTGCTAATCAATTTGAGCAACATTATCATGAGTGATGAATCATTGAATATGCACACCACTGATGTATGTCACAACACATTTAGCAAGAGTTCAGACACTGCCTACTGTGAACCCATTATCAAATGCACTTGATGAATATTATTAAATGTGGGTGATTTTATCTGATACAGCCCACATTATTCCCTCCCACTGAGATAAAAAAAATGTACATAATGTGTATTATCTATAGAAGTTCTATCTTAGGCCCTACATGTATATAAAATGATTTTAAGAACTATTTTCACTTTTTGGAAAATTATATTAAAATGATTATGATTTATCATCATGCACCTCAGACAAATTAATGTTAAAATCAGCAATACAAATTAGGAATTGCCAACAGTTAAAATCTGGAGATAATGATTTGTAAAGGTTAAAAATACAAATCATTGCATACTAACTATAAATACAGCAGTTCCGCAAATCCCCCAATATAGATATTGTAGTACAAAAGCAAAGGCAATTTACTAAACCAACGATGCCTATATCATGTATAGCCACTGTCAAACTCATTTGATCGCTTTTATCAAATAGCCACATATTTTTTTGACAGGGGTGAGCTGCAGGAACTTCAAAACTTAACCCTACCCTGTTTTTGAGGCAAATTTTACTAAAAAGGCTGCATTTTGCTCTTTATACATTATATGGGCGAATTAGGTGGGGTGCCATGTATGTTACACACTTCTACCTTGCTTCAGTGAAAGTATCCAGAGAGTGAGCATGGCGAGATTTTGTGGGATTGGGCATAATTAGGGTTTGAAAAAAAAATTTCAAAGAGGAAGAGGGCAGGTACGAGGAGAACATATAAATTTAATTTTACTTGACTTTCAATTGTGTTATTTGTCCCAAACACATGAATGACCTGGCATTGTACATGTAGGCCTACCCATTGAAATTGATACACTACATTAAAACTACAAGTACATTTTTACAGCAAAAAGAACAGCCAACAAAAGATTATAAATTTGTCTCAATTCAAAAATCTACACTTAGTATGTACAGTACAGAAATTTCAATTGAATGAACGTGCAGCTCTCAACAGCTGTATGCGATCCAACTGCGATTGTATATCGCGTATTCCAAATTTTGCACAACTTTGGATACAATATTAAAATACTAACCAATCACGAGTGAGTTGGTATGGTTGGAATCACTTCCACATTACGCACACACCCTGACATGCTAGCGTACATCGTGCAGTGTACGCAAAATATTGTCATGCTGTGTCAGGCTTTGTTCATTCAATTGAAATTTCTACTATGGTAATTTTGATTCCAGGCCTTGTTTTCTTCAATACAGTTCTTGCAATTTAGCAATGGAACTCAGTCCAAGAGTACCTTTAATTAGTACCAGACAACTTACACATTGACACTACAGGTTTTAACCTAAGTACATACAGCCAGACAGAAAAAAGTATCCATGTGATTACAGGTTTCACTTTGCAAAATATTAGTAGGGATGCCCACTCTCAATACAGTTTCCACTAGAACGATTTTTCATTTACTGTGTGCGTGCACTCACACACGTATTGTCTATGACAGCATTCAAGCTTTGACTTACGTTTAGCGGACACATGTGTGAAAAAAGTATTTAGGGGTGAAAACAATAAAAATTCTTGATTGTTTATATGTTTCCAAGGGTAAAATATCATCTAGAATCAGATTTTGGCACTTAAAACTCCCTATCTTTTATAGATTTCAAGAAAAATTCAATTTTATGTCCGATTTTGGCCGAAAATAGCCGTTTTGGGGTGACAAAAATTTTGACTTGAAGATTTCCTGTGAGTGTATGAACATGAAAACTATCAAATAGTGCCTAATTTTCTATGCTAATTGTGTAACAAGGGTACAATTGTGATATTAAAAGCATTGAATGGGATCCACATATTTCTTTATTTTTGTAGCAGGGGTAGAAACTTGAGGGTTCGGGTGACAATTGATTTAGAAAAAAATACAATATTCGCATCATTTTCAATTTGTAAAGGCCATATCTCCACAATGGGATGAGCTATAGGGATGCTTTAAGTGTTTGTTTGCTCAGTATTTCAATAGCTAACTGATGATATAACAAACAAGTAAGCAAGATATACAGAAAAGAAAATAACTTGCAAAATGCTACCCCACCCCTAAGGATTTTGAGGGCGTGAAAAAGTCAATGATTTTGCAAAAAAAATAAGTCCTTCAAAACTGGGAGGTTTGAGGCTAAACAAAAGACATGTTGCCCTTACCAATGCCTCCCTCTAGAGCAACATGTTTTTTGTTTAGCCCTTAGTATCCCCATTTTGAAGGACTTATTTTTTTTGCACCAGTTTTTGCTCAAATTTGAAGACTTCGGGCAGAAATATGCCTGTACAGTGCTATGGGGAAAATTTTCAAGTTGAATTTTATGCATTTTTTATGTCAGATTCAGTTTCTACACAAAATTTCACCCTAGAAAATATTCCTTTAAGTAGGATATTTTTCACTTTAATTTCTCACCATTTTGTCCACCAAATGTAAGTCAAAGCTTGAACGCTGTCCTATGGAGAAACTGATCGATACAAGAAATCCCAGGCCTGTTAAATGGCGTACATACTTGTTTTGATCCAAATGTAGGCCTATATCAGGGTGTTTCAAGAAATTCCTGATTCCACCAGAAAACATTAACCAAACTTTTTTCCTGTTTGGTCAGTAAATAGAGAGGACCTTCCTTCATGAAGAGATCAACTTTTTTTAATGAAAAATTTAATGAGATGAGAACTACAACAGGTTGAAGTGACACCATTACGTGCATCAGGTGTTCAAACGCAATTATCTCCGAATTTGGAGTGAATCAGACAAGCAAACTTACATACCGGGGTACTCATAAAATTGAACTATTTTTGAAGACAAAATGTGTAGGATGTTAAGAAATTTAAGAATGTTTAAGCCTACATGCCCATCTCAAATCATGCACTTCCCGTGCACTTCTCACTACCATGTCCATTTCATATGCTATCCATCATGGCTTCCATGCACACACAGTGTATTGCTCAATGTAGTAAAGATAACCTTTGAGTTGGAGCAAATTTCTCAAAATTGGTAGTGATTAATGTTACCAAACTTATGCCATGATGAAATATAATAATTTTTGAAGATAAAATGTGCTGACCTTAAAAGATTGAACAATGTTTAAGACTACCGCTTTTCATTTGAAATAATGCACTTATTGTTCATCTCCTCTATGGAGATATTTTCCATGGCGGCCATCTATGATCATGCTTGAGGTTTCACCAAACAAACCATGGGTTTTGAGGTCTTATATTTTTGTTGTATGTCAACAAAATCGATTAAATTTTCAGGATGATCTTATTTGCATGTTGTTATAAGCAAATATAATGTTCCAGATAAGCTAGTTAATAAATACATTAAGAAAAAGTACCTTAAAGTTGCACTTTCTGTTAGTATTCCTTTTTGGACTTTAACTTTTTAACATGTTCTAGCAGCCCTATATAAAATCGTGACACTCGAAAGGCCATATCTCTGGAATGAAACCTCCGATTAAGATTATTTAAACGCCAAAATGTTTCTTTCATCAATTCCCAGCCAATAAGTTAGGTCTGAATCAATTTAAAATTACTTCAATTTTTAGTGGACATGCCTAATATTAGTACTATGTGACTACGTCTACATGTATGTAGATCTACACATATTGGACAGCACTGATTCAAAATAGTACTCTGCGGGCAAGAATTTTTTTCAGGGGATGTTAGTTTAGTAAATTACATTACAATTGTGTAAAAATCAGAATTTTGAAAAACTTTGAGGAAGTTGAGGTGTCCTCCTTAGCAAATATTACAAGTGTCTTAATTGAAAACTACGAATGACGATGGTCGCATGTCATAAGGTGCCAAAGATGGGCATGCAAAAAGGGTCTAGGCGGAAGTCCGCAGTTCATTTTCCCGCACAATGCCCGGGATAAATTATTGTAGCATTACAACCCCTAAACTTAAATTATGATAAGGTTTCATTTTAAAGCTTAAAGTATGGGTAACAAATACTGCTAAAAATTAAACCAATACAATGTCAGTAACATACATGTAAGTTTGAAGGGACAGCGGTGGAGGTGCAGGTGCAGTCCATGTTTTTAAGAATAGGAAATGTCAATTTTCTAATCTTTTTGCGACTTATCTTGAGTATAGACCAATTATAATCTAGACTTGTGCAGTGCACCATCAATGTACCGTTTGAAATGTTTACTCATTTTAATTTAAAAACAATCATGTCATGGCAGATGAAAATGTCTGTATTTTTGTATTGTTTATTAATATAATTATATTTACGGTACTTGCTGATCCCGAACCGGACTGGAAGAACGAACCCTAGTCCGTTTCAACTAGGCTAAAACTCACTCTATCCGTTGGTGTATTCCCCGATCCGCCCGGCCAGTAATTTATTAACATTTTGAAATCTAGTCCACTGTAGGTCCCGTGCTGCCTGAATCAGTCCAGGATATTTTTGATTTTCGGGTAGCCCAACAAGGCATTAATTCGAAATTGCTAAATGTTGAAAAATTTAATGTTTAAAAACAATCCATGTTAAAAGATGCACAGTAAAAGGCTTTGCACAAGAAGACACCTCCTCATGCATCCCCTTGGACACCTCCTCACGCATCCCTTGCCCTTTGCCGAATAAGGCAATTTCGAACATCTCCCTTTCGGTAACCATTAGAAAACAACAGAAAACTGAACAGTACAAAGTATAACATTATAGTCTGTCTCGTCTCAAGAGTAATGACATGCAGAGTTCCTTATTACAAATTAAACTTACTGCCAACTGTCTAGCGCACAAGGCCCTATCCACATGCTTAACGGCGCATGCATGTACACATTTTAACGCTTAAAAAGGACCTAGCTTGCAAAAGATTATAATTTTTTCAAAAAACAAGAAGGTGATAAGAATAATAAAAATAATAATATAATAATAATTATTATCATAATACTAATCATGGCGTGTCCGTCCGTCCATCTGTCCATGCTGCTATCGCGGCGCTGGCGTTTCGCTAATACTAGCGTGCTCACGGCGCGCTGCGCTATCGTAGTAGTCTTGCGAGTACCGACAGGCGCAGTCTGAGCATCGGAAAGCATTACAGTGTGGCTAATCGTGCAGGTGTCATCAATAGGCCTATTTTCAACAAATTTCAATACGGGCTATTAGGCCTACAGCAGAACATGACTATTTCCGGGGTGCAATATTAAATTAAAAAGGTCAGGGCAGGTAGGCCTATATGGGTAACGGTGTTGAGTAATTAGAGATAGTCCTATCACGAGAACCACCCAACCCGAGAACCGCGAAATCTAGTTATTTATATAATGATAATAACAATAATAATAATAATAATAACAATAATAATAACAATAATAATAACAATAATAATAATAATAATAATAATTTAATAATAATAATAATATACAGGTAATAATAATATTAATACAGGTAATAATAATATTAATACAGTAATAATATAATAATAACAATAATAATAATAATAATAATAATAATAATAATAATAATAAATAATAATAATAATAAAAAATAACAAATTATTAATATTTATGATAAATATTTTAAATATAATTTTAAAAAAAAACTTTATTTGTAGAAAAGTACAGTAGAACATTAGGCCGTTTGGTTGCATTTTTTCAGATACGGTAATAAAGTTTGAACACCCTGTTCCGGTCAATAATCATAATAATAATAATAAATAATAATAATAATAAAAAATAACAAATTATTAATATTTATGATAAATATTTTAAATATAATTTTTAAAAAAACCTTTATTTGTAGAAAAGTACAGTAGAACATTAGGCCGTTTGGTTGCATTTTTTTCAGATACGGTAATAAAGTTTGAACACCCTGTTCCGGTCAATAATCATACCATAATGCACTGCTCAGATCAGAAGAAACAAAGACATTGTTGAATGGGACAGGTGGTACTGTAACAATAACATAGTGTAGGCCTTGTCAAGTGAATGCATTGCAAGCTTCAACTACAACATGTATAAGCACCTAAAATGGCTATCAATAAATTAAATTTACCTGTTTTTCACTCAAAGCTGTTATTTTCAATTGCTGGTTATGCAATTCTTTTTTGAGTTCACCATTCTGAAAATAAGAAGGGAAATACATTTAAAAAAATAAAAAACAAATATTTTTCAGTGGTTCTATCTTGTTTGAAATGAAAAGTGACCTTCAAAACCTGATGACTTCACCCCTGATTCAAACTACTATACGCTTGTTCATAGTCATAGACTCATCATAGTACTGATGTTTCATACAATTATTTATGATAATTATCTACCGCGGCTGTGCAAATGGAACATCACCACGGTAAATATTGCAATGGCAAAATAAGAAATGGAAATGACCTGCTGGTGGTGTGTGTGTGTACGTTGAACACCGGTGAAAATGCAGCAGGTCAACAGACTAGAAACTTTACCAAATGTATCTGAAAATTAAACACCTTTTACACGTAGTTTGAGTAATATAATACAACAAGAAGATAATGGAGTAAATATAAATATTACCTGTGGATCATTTTTCATTTTGGCCACCAGAATCTGAAAGAAAACAAGAGGGGTATCTGGATGAGAATCGGAATGCGAGGAGGAAAAGTTACGATGCACAGGACAATGGAAGACATACGCAAAACGAGTGTTATTTACCTAATATTAACAACAAACCATTTGCACAAAATGAGGTCCTCATACAATGCACGCAACATGCATGATAAAAGCAACACATTTTAACTACTTACCCTTAGTCAAGTAATCAAAGAAAACAGATAATTTATCACAGGAGGTATAAAACAACTTGGTGTTTTGATGGAGTACAAGCCCGAGTAAGGGCATTTAAACTCATTTGCATACGTACTGTACATGCACGACACATGCAACACACGGCAAATATGCACGGGTACTGGCTTCGCGTTACTTTGCGTTGTTTTCAATTCAAGCAACAACCACGTTAAGAGCAACTAAAAACGAAATCAACGTACCTGATGACACTGTATTTCCTTTCGAAGCAGTTGCTGCAATTTTTCCAAATCTGCATTCGACATTTTGGTGTAAATTTCGGCTCTGATTTAAGCTATCCCGAGGGGTTTTTCACCGGGACCAATACCCCACTGTACTTTTGATTGGGATACATGAACCGCACAACATAGCGTAGTGATAATTAATATATGGAATGTTATTTTTGGAAGTATTAACAGCTTTGAAATTATATTAACCTCCAAACTTTGTTTAAATATTACTAAAGAATGTTACCAATAACAAATTTGAGACATGTGTTACATCAAAAGTAAACTGTGTACTACTTTATTAATCCATTGAAAGTATCATTTATGAGTAAGACGGCAAAACACCTCAGTAAATTCCCGGATGTGAAATCTTTTTCAGCAGATTGAAGAAATGCGGGATGCGTGCAGTGGAAAGTCAACGTTGGCATCAACATTGAAATCAGGTCGGGAAAGCAGGTAGAGGGTTGAACTTTACAAAATCACTAAATCATACAGCGGAGATGCCATGAATCACCAGATGCCATGACTGGGAGAAAATTAAGCTATAATTTCTATATAGGCCTATATAAAAAAGATAAAAAAAGAACTGAGAAAAAAAAGGGGGTTGGATTTCTTTTTTCAATAGTTGTTGTGAGCCACTGAGCCAGAAAGAGCTCTTTCATTAAATACAAATAGGCCCTATAGCAAAAGGAGTAAATACTTGCAGAAGGCCTAGGCCTATGCCAAGGCTATAATAATTTTTTTTTTAAAGCGACAATAAAAAACAATTCTTTTTAATTTTCATATTAAAGACCCATTTAGGCCTATAGCTCCCATCAGCGAAAGTGCAAAAAAAAAAAAATTTTGTTTATATAAATTGCTTCATAAAAGTGAAGGATAAGTCATTCAAAGAGATCAAATTGACATTTGGTATTTTTTGAAATGAAAAAATTGGCAAAAAAAAAAGAAAAAAAGAAAAGAAAACAGCAGTATCGACAAAGTTGAATCCCCATTCAAATACCTGTAGCTAATTTAGATACTGCAGTATCTAAATTAAGTTCATGTAAAATACCTTATTTTGTCTTTAAAACATGGCTTTTGGCTGAACCACTAGCAGGCTATGTTAGCACATCTATGATAATGACAAAGGTACCAATATCTGAATTTTGATGATTTTTCACTCTACGATCATCCGGATGAGCAAATCAATGTTAAGTTTTTAATGCTTTGGTAAAATGTTAAGACCTTCAAAATGTTTTTTTCTGGCATAACCCCTCGAAAACAATCGATAAGATGACCTTGTCATTAAAAAAAAAATTAATAAGTTCTTGTCAAAATGAATAAGTTCTTATCAAAAATGAGTGACCCAAAAATTTAAATTTGAATAGTTTGTCTTGAATGTCTTCTCAAAGAGTGTGATCATGGTGATATAGGCCTAAACAGAACCTTTCAAGTTGAAATAGATAATCTTGTCAAATAATGAGTTGGAGATCTTTTCAATTTAAATAGTTAGGCCTACTTGTTAAAATAAAACTGAAATTCATTTTGATAAGATTGTTGGTTCAAAGTAATAATATAGGCATATCTATTGTCAAAATGAACACCATATGCCTATCTCATCAAAACGAATACCGGTAGTGAAATGTGTGAAATTAGAGTGCCATGAATAATTATATTTTAGGGATATTAGGCCTATACTTATCATTTATCTCTTGTTTCATTTTTATTTGACAATGATAGTAATAATAATAATATGAAAGAAGATAATGAATAATGTAAATGATCTCGAAGATGATGATGGGTGTATGATGACATTTTTTGCTCTTCACTTTTTCAAACCATTGAAAAAAAAAATTTGGGCAACCATTCACAACTTCCGTCGGCAAAAAATATTTCCGTCGGTACATTTACAAGTTGTGCCCCCTCGGTTCCAAAATCCTGGCTACGCCACTGTATGATGATGATGGGTGGGGGATGATGATGATAGGTCTCAATTTCTGCAAAACATTTCAAATTCCTACCGCAAAACATAATAGTCCTTATTATTCCAGTGAACTTGAAAATCCACTGATTCGAACCCAGGACCTTTGGTTTAGGGGTTTCAATATTTACGCGGTTCATAATGCTCTCCATCTCCCAAAATGAGCTAATGAGTCAGCTGGAGAGAAAGAGCAGAATTAATGTAGGCCTACAGTGGCTCCGGAACCGGAGGCCTGGGAGCCGGCCCAATTTTGGTGGGGCCCCAAGTACCCTAGAGCCCAACCCCCAATAATTTAATGGAAAATTCATATTTATAGGGTAAAATTTATAATTTCAGGGTAAAATCAGTCATAATTTTAAGGTAAAATTCATAATTCAATAAAGTATCCTTACACTTGGAAAAATAATCACAACAATATTGGGGTAAATTTGTTTTTTTAATAGATGCACTATATAATCCTGCACATTATGACACCACATTGAATCCAATGTGACCTCCAGAAGTAAAGTCACAAGCAATTCGCCAGCGAAGTGTTACGTGTAATCCAATTATCACTATGTCAACTGGATCACGCTTTTGAGTTTTGCACCACGATCGAAATGATCGCAAGACAAAGTCTATGGCATGTGCTACCAATTTAAAAACATGCGTGATCCAGTTACCAAGGAGTTATGTAACCACTTGGCTGGCGAATTGAATAGACGAAGGTCCAGTTTTAAAAGTGACAAACTGGCCAATAAGGCGCAAAAAGATTCCAACAAGCGCAACATTGAGACAACACAGTTTCTTCAATGAAGCGTTATTTTAAAGCAGAGTTTTTATTTTAGTTTTTACTTCTCTGTACTTTTTATAACTTTCATCTTATTTGTCAGTTCTTTTGTTTCAGTTTTCTTTTGTTCCTTTTGTTTTAAATTAAAGCCAAACGCATAAATTAGCCATTCACCACTCTCAAACCAGATTTGTGGTCTGTGGAGTTTTGAATATAGGCCAGTTTGTCACTTTTGAAACGGGACCTTCGTCTAATCAAATGCTTGTAACTTTACTTCTTGAAGTTACATTGGATTCAATGTGTCATAATGTGCAGGATTAGATAGTGCATCTATTAAAAAAACAAATTTACTCCAATATTGTTCAGTTTGAAATTGTGATTATTTTTCCAAGTGTAAGGATACTTTATTGGCGCAGTATATTACGCCCGGGGTAAATTTCCATAAGTGCCACTCCTGCCAAAAATCGCTGGCGGCCCGGCCCCTTGTGGTGCCCAAAATCCTTGCCCCCATTACACATGCCACATTTTAAGTAACCCTATTTGCAAACTTTAAATTATAGATAGCGAGCAGGAAATGTTACCTGCGTCTATTTGAACGTGTCTAAGCCCGGGGGGGGGGCCACTTGTATTTCAAGGTGGACACCATGCTCATGTATAAAAACAAGTAAAAAGGGTTGTTTTTCAGCACTGGGCAAGTACAGCGCTGTACCTGTTTAGGGTGTCAAAAACGCCAAAAATCAGGAAAAAGGGTATACTTTTCAAGCAAAATACTTGCTTAGGGTACCAAAGTTTAATGGCAAAATAAAAAAGGGTGAAATAGGCTATGTTTGGCTTCTATCAGAACATATCTTAGGGTAAAACATTAAGAAACATCAAACTACTAATATTTAACAAGAACCTGAACGTGAATTTTTACTTTCTTAGTGTTAAAAAAATGGCAAAATACTTGTTTAGGGTATGTTTTGCACGCGCTGAGTAATACTCGTTTAGGGTGCGTTTCAAGAGTCCATACATGAGCATGGTGTCCATCACGTAATGTAAGTGCCCCCCCAGGGTGTCTAAGAGACCTATAGGCCTACTGTTTATTTTTAGCCTTTGAACATTTTATTTAAAAGGTGGATGCCCCAAAACTGCTTCCCCCTTTCCTACCAAAAATTGCTTACCCCTGGGCTATCTGCCCTGCTAGCCATTCGAGACGGCGGATGGGGTGGGGGCACACGCAAAGGGGGGGGGCTCGAATATGAAAGTGACGTACCTGTGCCCACCAGCGTATGAAACTAGGAGTCTATCGGTGTAGAAAGTTTGAGAAAAAAGGGTATCATTCGGTGTTGGCAACGTCAAAAATGGGGTGTTTTTGTATGTGAGCGCCCGAAATTTCACATCATTGACAATCAAACATAGCTTTTTACAGTACAAAATGGACAAAACTCGTTCATTTTGCCGAAAATGCGCGCATAGCACGTTGAAATGTCAATTTTTGAGGACTATGGTAAAAAAAGGGGGGTCATTCAGTGTAGGCTGCTGGAAAAACGGGGTCGCGTCGTTGGGTGTAGGATTTGCCAAAAATACCTGGGTCTTTTCATGGGCATATGTCAATATATGAGAGTCCCGCCTATAATCATAACAGAAGAAAAATAAAGCAATAATATTCCTGTACATTTGCCTTTTTAACCTATCTGTACGAAAAAACCGTGTTTGGGACAATAGGCTAAAAGTGCAAACTTTTGCGCGCTTCGCACGTACTGGCCCACTATTTGGGGCTAAAATGGTCTGAAATTTATCGCGTTTATTGTGCATTTCTCTACGCAGTTCCACATTATCTCCCTATTTTAGTTTGCTGCATGTCGAGGCATCACCTGATCTTATCTCGCAAAAAAAATGTACGGATTATACCATTCTTCTCCCGGGTCATCAATTATGACAGTCACCGGTAGACAGCAGATGCAGAGGGACGTATAGCGTAGGCCTATATACCTCTCTCCAGCACATCATCATTTCCAAGATCTCAGAGAAAGTTATTCATAAACATATTCTCTCCCACTGTCAAGAATGTCTGCTCACTGAGAGGCACTTTGAATTCCTTCCAAATTCATTTACCACAGATGCCCTCCTTACAGCACAATGCCTTAAAGCCCGCAAAGATGTTGTGGTCGGCGCCATTTTTCGACCTGGCGAAAGCCTTCGATAAAGTGTCACACAGACTTTTGCTTCAAAAACTCAGTGCTTTTGGCATATCTGGGTCAACTGCTCAGGGGTTAAATCCTTACCTTACAGACATATTGTGTGTTGCCGTCCATGGGCGTTCCTCATGCTCGTCTTGTTCCCGTTATTTCTGGGGTTCCCCGGGGTCTGTCCTGGGCCCATTCTTTTCTTTCTTTTTATCAACAAGATATTATCTCTCATCCCATTCTCTGCGGGTAGCAAATTAGTTTTATGCTGATGATATTATACTTTGTACAAACCAATTAACAACTATCAGAATTTAGCTGATTTTCCAGAGGACATCTCCAAAATCTGTTTGGTTTTCTTGCAATACTAAGAAAACGAAAGCCATGATCATATCTATACCAAAACAACCCTTAGTCCCCTAACCCGGACCTTCTGTTACATTCATTCATTCATTCATTCATTTATTTATTTCCACAATTCACATAGAAATACAAAATACGCATTAAAATACCATCAAAGAATCATGGAGGAGATGGCCGAAAGGCCAGTAAGGCCAGAGGTAGCCAAACCCTTTAACAGAAAAGTTACCAAACAGAAAACTCAACAGCAAATAATAAAAATTAAAAACAACAAACAAACAAACAAGAAACAAAAAAAACTACAATGCTCGTCAATTAATCATATTTTGAAATTAAGTGTCTTTTGTATATACACGTTCCGGAAATGTTTCACTGAATAAGACGCTCTTAAAGATTTTTGCAATGAGTTCCATAATATAGGACCAGCTGTACGGACAGCGTGATCGGTGAAAACCCTGCTATTTTTAGTCAAGTTATAGTTATTAGCGTTTCTTGTTTGGTAATCATGAATATTAGATCGTAGGGTAAATAAACTGTCAAATAAGCTCGGTAATTCATTAATACTGTACTTATACATAAAAACTCCCAATTCTAATTTATAGGTGTCATTGCTTGCTAAAATGTTATATTTTGCAAACAAGGGGGCTGTATGACTTCTGTAATGACTACTGGCTACTGTCCGTATCGCCCATTTTTGGAGTTTCACAATTTTATCCAAATATGTTTTACATGTGTTTCCCCAAATTAATATTCCATAGTTCAAATAAGGTTGAATAAAGGTACAATATAGAGTATAAAGAATGCGATCTGGTACAAAGAATTTGAGTTTGTTCACATCAACCAACCTATTGATAGAGTGCAAGTGACGGACATCATCTTCCTTGGCATTTACATTTCTAGTAAATTAAATTGATGTCCTTTGTAAAAAAGGCTCGTCGGATGATTGGCATGATACATCGGAACTTCCACCTTGCTCCCCAACATCTTCGTCGCACCCTGTATACTTCCCTGGTCTGCCCAACTCTTGAGTATTGCAGCTCAACCCGGGAGCTCAACCTGGCACCCACTCACCAAAACCCAAACCAACCGCCTGGAATCTGTTCAGAGGTTTACCTGCCGGGTCATAAATTACAATCTTGGGACCTGAATCATGACAGCCTCCTTTCCCAAAATAACCTTTTGTTCTCAATGAACATCTTCTTATCTTCTTTAATACTCGTGGTGACTTCTGTATTCCGTTCTGACCAATCACTTGTGTTGCCAGCAGTAACATTGGCGTTTCTCCTGTCATCCGCTAGATCGAGAGTACTTTCCGTGACTTGATCCATGATTCTTATTCTTCTTAATTATGTCAGTGTGTCTTTGCCTCTGACAGAACTATCTCCTGCATAAATTATATTCCCACTGCTCCGTCAGAGTCTCCACTGTTTGTAACAGCTGCAGAAATGGTCCCCACTTCTACTTAACTTTTATATGTTAAACATCAGTGCTTCCAACACCTTTTCCTTCAGCTTCCATTTCACCTTTCAGCTTGTGATCACTTCCATAATCCACTCCAGGAAATGTCCCCACATTCTCAGAATAGAATCGAATTCCTTACTCCATCTTGCACTCATCCATTATGTCTATGTCGTCCACAGCATTGGCACTTTCTTGGTTCCGATCTTACTTAGCAAATCGAACCCAAAGCGTTGTCATCGGAGACTCTGAATCTCGTCAGCACGAACTTGTGTACTATGGAGTCCCTCAAGGTTCTGTGTTAGGGGCGCCATTGTTTACATTCTATAGCGCTCCACTAAGCGATATTATCAAGAAGCACAACATCGACTACCTAATGTACGCGGATGATACCCAGATCTACCTCTTATTCAAACCATCTGAGAAAGATTCTGCCATGCGTCGTATTGAATTGTGCGTGAAAGATATCAAAATATGTGCTGTTGCAAATAAAATAAACTCCAGTTCAACAACGCCGGGGTTCAACGATGAGAAAACCGAGGTTTTGCATGTGACCTCCCGTTTCAGAACCACCACTAGTCTTCCGCCTATGACAATTATTGGCAACTCCACTGTAAATCCTTGTACAAAGGCTCGCAACATTCGACAACCATCTCTCAATGGAATCCCACATTGCTAACATCTTGAGTGCTGGTTGGGCTTGTATATACAAACTCGGTAAGATCAGACGGTTTCTGGACACATCATCAACTGAAAAATTGATTCACGCGTCTGTGACTTCCCGCATTGACTCTTGCAACAGTCTTCTCGCTGGCCTGCCTGATAAGCAAATCCCACGCCTTCAAATGCTACAAAACGCAGCTGCAAGACTTGTCTCTCGTAGTAATCGTCGTTGTCACATCACACCAATTCTCTTCCAATTGCATTGGCTGCCGGTATGCCAACGTATCCAATACAAGATACTGCTGCTGATCTTCAAATGCCTTCATATATGAAAGAACTTATCAAACGGTATGAGCCCGTTCGGCCCCTTCGATCAGCACAACAGAACTTACTTCAACACCAAACTGTAAGGCCACGTACCGCGTCATATGGAGACAGAGCAATCGTGGCCGCCGCACCTACTTTGTGGAACAGCATTCCTGGTATAAAAAAACATCAAAAACAGCTATCATTTCAGAAAATACTATGGTTGCTAGGTTTTGTTGGTACTCTTGCATTTCTGCATTTCAGGTTTTTCCTGAACTCATGCCATTTCTTGCTTATCATTTTGTATGTTTTGCCTGCCATATGCATGTTTTTATTATGTTTCAAATCTAGTTCTTTCTCTCTGTTCTACAGCCTGTCTGCTATGATCTTCGCTCTTTGCATTCATGTTTTTTCCATTCATGTCCATGGAGCAGTGGGAAATGTTTCTGCCATTGAGGATTTGGAAGCGACACACCTGATGTCTTGTTTTTGCGGTTCTTTGTGAGTTTCTTGCTCTGTAATCTTCATCAACTAGGCGTGTCGCTCTAGAGACCCTCTCATCTTTTTTAATTTAGTTTCCATTTTTAAACTGTAGTATGTATGTAATCTCAAACCGACACCAAAAGTGCATATGATTTTACTTCCATTCCAGTCTCTCATATGATGATGACGTTGGACCACTTCATGAAACCCCTCCATGGCTGCAACAACTGTCTTCTTCTTCTTATCGTGACCACGTACGCTAGATATTGTGCTTCAGACAAACATCAGTGGACACAACTCTTAGCAATATCATTGTCCTCTGCAAGGTTCTCAGCTTTGCATTCTAATTGCTCCAATAGAGGACATCGCAATAGGTGCTTCATGGTTTGTGCTTCAGTTCCATATACGCAGGTCACATCTTCGGTGTTTAGGTAACGCCACATTTTGAGAGTCACTTTACATCGGCCAGTACCAGCTCTCAATCTGGCATTTCCATTCAGCACAGTTTGAGTCGGCACCAGGGGAAGTTCTTCTTTGGCACTTATGGATGTGGGTTTGTTTGCGAAGATTCAAGATTGGCAGGCCTCTCTTTCCAAAAAAAGGCAGCTCTGGTACATGCAGCTTGTGCACTTGGTTCAACTTGGTTGAGTAACTTTTCCTAAACTTCAGCCGATTCTTTGCCGGCTCGTGACCGAATAGAGGGTGCTGCTCATGGTCTGGCGACTACAACGGATCTCTGGCGGCGTTATACCACATAGTATGTAGAAGCAGCTGTATGTTGATGTTGGTCTAACACATCCAGTGATAAGACGATAGGTGGAGTTGATAGCTAGATCAATCTTCTTAGCATGGGCTGATATTTCTGCTGGGTACCAGGGCAGGGTGAGGTTGAGTACTTGGCTCAGAGGTGAGACAGGCTGTAGCTCTTTGGGATTGATGCTTTAGGAGCACCAGTACAAGTGCTTTCTTCCAGATCTAAGGAAGTTTGTTGGTAGACAAGCAGTGTTTGTACAACTGTAGCAGCCATTTCTTAGCAACAGGTCCAAAGTTCTTAATCTGCTCTGTTGAGATGTTATCTTTAGTCCCATTGCTTTTCCTGAATTAACTGCCATAAATGTACAAAGGTGGTGTTCACGAGATTCCCCTTCAAGCAGAGTTGGTTGTTGTCTTTCCAATGAAAAATCATATTGCCATTCTTTTTTCTGCTACTCTCTTTCCCTGCATATACATTGTACCATCGTGTTACCATCGTCTGTTGTAAAGCGTTCTTGGTCAACTTGATGCAGTCCACCAAAGATCCGTTACTCCAATTAGCACTTTGGTCTCACCTTCAGATATCCTCGTAACTCCTCAATTTCGAACCCTCATGACTACCAAAACCCACTGAAGTGTGCAGGGCCCTTCAACACTCGCAGAGCCACCTATAATATGGTGCATTACTTGCATCTACTGGTAAGCACGGACCCTTTCCTTGGATGCCAAATACTTGACTCCGTGCAGAGAAGATGAGAAAGATGCTCCGTGTTAATCGTTCAGAACTTTTCGACTTTTTGTAACCCTGGACACATAACGAACAAATCGATAGTGTTCATGACATAGCATGATTCATCACAATTTATTGTTGACGCATCATATAATCAGAGAAGATGCAGTTTTGCACAAGATCCCAAGCCTATACCTGATGGATAAGCTTGCCCACTCTCATATCACAGCTATAAACACAACCCAGCATGTTTTGTGACCGTTTATTGTGTAATAATTTTTTTGTTAATCAACTGCGAATTACCAGCAAGTTCGCACCCTGTTTCTTCTATTACTGTTAAATGTGAAACTGAAACTAGAGCCACGACGTCCCTGTATAAATGAGCGAGCGCGAATCGACCAGCATGTACGTCAAGTCTATTCATCTGAAATATGGCTAGTATCTCAGTGTGCGGCAACATGGTGCGAAATGCCGTTTCCCTTTCCTCAACCACGTTTGCCCGTTCCTTTTACGTACTTATTTCTCCACAATTGCAAACGTCTAGCTATTATACTTTTACACAGGCCAGTACATTATGTAAGAGTTACAGAGTTCACCTTTTCCATTCAAAGTCAAGTTCATCATAACATACATAAAGCCTTCAAACAAATCGGGTGATTGCCGCGATAAAGTTCAATTAATTATTACTTGTGAGAATGAAAATATTGCTTTCAATAGACACAGAACAGGCTTCTGTGACAAAATAAGGGCACAGTGGTTAACCAACAAAAGTTATATCTTAATAATGTTTATCTGCTTTAATATGAAAATAAATGATTATTTCATAAAATATAATCTTGGAAACCCCTTAAAGTTCGTCATGGGCAGAGGGTGCTCTCTTTATCCACCACTCAGATAAACCTTGTACAGCATCCCAATTGACAACATTCCACCAATCTTCGATGTATTTTGCTCGTTTATTTTGATGTTTTAAGTAATAAGCATGTTCCCATAGATCTAGGGTAAGGATTGGTTGAAGTTGATCTGTCATAGGTGCGTCTTGATTACCGGTCGATGTCACAGACAGTTCCAATGTGGATATGCCTCTTGAGTCTGTTGTTTCCCTCTGACACAACCACACGTACCCTGTGAGAGTAACACAAAATGTTCGAAGTCAGAGAAGAATTAATGTAATCATGTTATTGTATTAATTACCAATCAATTACATGTTTAAATGTATTCGCAGGTCAATTATGTGTATACACCACATGGTAGGGGTGCGCGTGTGGTACATATTCATGTTGATGAAGAAGAGGGTGATTATGATGATGATAATTATAGTAATAGTAATGATGGTGATTATAGGAGGAGGAGGAGGAGGAGGAGGAGAACGAAGACGAGGAAGATGCGATGGCGATCCAATGAAAGATAATGACTGCGTAAAGTAGTTTATTTAAATATTACATACCAGACCCAAACACTGACATGGCCCTTGAAGTAAACAAATCATTGAAAGCTTTGTAACTTCCAAAGAACTTGATAATAAGATCGGACACTTCTCCAACTGGAACTCGACTGTCATTAGATGAAAGTGGTGACATAACCGAGAAATACAGATTGTGGTTGACAAACCTATAGTATAATGTAAGAAATGATTGTTAAATGATTAAAGTCATGTAGCCTACAGTTGGATATTTGTCATTAGCCTATCCATGTAACCAATAGTCCTATTTACCAACGTCATTTTGTCCACAATTATCAGTTGATGTTACTGAAGTCTATTTCAAATCCAATCAAAATCTACAATCAATTTTAGAGCAAATATTAAATGAGTAAAAGAGTGAAATTAATAGCTAGTACTAGTAGTAGTCATGGTAGTATCCGCATCCAACATCTGGCAATATTCGCGTACTAGTATCTAAAACGCTCAATGCTATCTGGTTTACACCTACCCTCCTCCAACATTGGTGACAGTTCTTCTGTGTTGCTCTGGGACCTTCCCCAAATTTTCTAGGATGCTGAGTATGGAATCGGAAGCCAGTTCCTGGTTTGGGTTCTGTACGAAAAAAAGAGTTGATCATCACAACCAGCCAACCAAATAATTTGCAACATATATTTAACACTTTTAAAAAAATGTAGATATTTATAGCGTTTTATGCCGCAAACATCATAATGCTTCATTTATGTTAGCTAACTAAAACAATAAAAAAAATACTACCAAACATTAACTTACATTTAATACATAATTAAACAATTATATCCGAACATGCTTCATTGATGCAGCTAAAATATGACCAAACTTTAACTTCAGTAATATGGTCAACATCCGGGGTGTTCTCCCTGGTTTAAGGTGTACGGGGATGTGCCACAGTTTACAGGTTCCTTTCAAGTTTAGCAGTGTACATGTAGAGTGTTGACCTATGCGCCCAAGTGCCCGTAATAGTATGAAAATGATGGGTTAATTGCATAAACAGTAAAAAGTAGGTATAGAGAAGTCAGCACCCGAAAGATTGTCGTGGCACAACATGCGCGTATTTGGGGGGGGGCTTTAGGGCGCCAGCCCCGGGGTCAAAGCAGGGGCAGCCAAATCGGGGCGGCGGGAAGAAGAAGGGGCGGCAAAAAGAGGGGTGGCGGAAGAAGGGGCGGCAAAAAGAATTAGTAAAGAAAAAAGGGCGGAAAATGTGAAAAAATTGTACTAATACATCAAAATGTGTTTTTTTTTGGCTCTTCACTTTTTCAAACGACCGTAAAAAAATTGGGGCAGCCGCAACCTTTTCGGGCGGCCACGGTACGCCACTGCACAATCACATCCTCATTAAAAAAGTTTGACCCCCCCACCCTCGGTCAACACTGTGAATGATAGTATGGGCATGGCAAAAACGTATAGCATAGCAGTAGGCTTAAAATGTAGGGAATCAATAGAGGTTATCCGTGTTCTATAAGCTGTATATCCTATCAGCGACTGCTATACCTTGTTTAGGACTTTCAAAATAAGTACCTCCATGTGTAACCATGACTGTTTCAAAATAGCCCGCCAAAGTCATGCATGTAACTCCCGAGGTCGTGCATTGAATTCGTTTGAATGAGGAATACTACGGGAATCAGCGTCTTTTGTTAGAAGTCACACATGAGTGAAGTGGATAACCTCTATTGTAGTAACATCTGCAGCTGGGAAATCAGCCTGGTTATATTGTCTGGCTGAGGCGGGATATTTAAAAGGACCGTGGCCTGGCCGTTTAAATTTAAAATCATACACGCCATTACACATATTAGTTACCTCTTCCCTCCATTGTTTAAGCACTGCATTTAGCTTCTTGGTATATCCAGCATGATGTCCGGTATGGTGAACTCTCAACGTGGCTTCATCCAGATAGGGTTCTAAACCGTTGTAATCATAAGGCAAGTCTGGCAATGTATACTCACTGACCACATCATCATTGACTTCGTATGGCAACAATGATCCGTCTACTGAAACTGCGATGGCTACCACACATACTAACTGCAGTAATACACACGGCATGACAATGCTGCGTTTCAGGTGTTCAACACACTATAAACTTTTATGTAAGCTTACGGAGCTGACCCGGTACCCCGGCCCGGTACCCGCGCCGTGCAAGAAGTTCCGAATAGCTCAAAATTAAAAATGCTGACAAGTAATACCTGAAGTAATACTGCCACCGTCCTGTCAGCTCCTTTTCCTGGCACTGAGTCCTGTTGAATATTCCCTCCTATTGTATGTGTTACGTTACAGTTACCGTATTAGCAATCCGACATTAAGTTCAAGGCCACTGCTACGGAGCCTGCACGTGGACAAAATAGTGGAGGTTGTACACCGCGTAATCTCGTAATCACGTCAACAAGCAGGTAAGACGACCTCACGCTGTAGAAAGTAATGAAATTGTGCAACAGCAAATACATTTGGAAGTGGAGGCGCACTTCAAAATATTTTTACTTCAGCTGGGGAGCGTCACCCAAAGCCTGACTGATGCGATTTCTCAAGTTCCGATTTCTTCAAAGAAAATTGTTTGTTTGTTTGCTTGTGAGCTGCATGAATATAGTCAACGTTTTTGCTACGAAGCATATATATCGACTTTACCAATTAGGGGGAAATCCTTGAATTTGCCGCTATGTACAACCAAAAAATCTATTTCAGTACTGACGAAATATGTGGAGGAATTTGCACTTTTATTAAAAAAGGAGCCTCCTTGGGAGCTGTTGGGCGCTATGTGGGTGTGCGTTATAGCTGGTGCCGTCATTTACTGGCTGCTAAATTGTTCCTCATTTCTATAGCTTTTTCTTGTGGTATATAATTACTAACGTAGAACTTGACAATACATGTAATATGAATAGTATGCCTAGTGTCAATTCTCGAGTTTCAAGTTAAATCCGGGTCAGAAATTCAATTATGTCACACTGCTTGTATAGGCTTTGCCACTTTTACCACGTCACACTGTAAAAACACAATGGGAGCAATATTTTGGTGTACTAACACTTCGGTTCAACTTTATTTATATTCATTGTCATATTTTTAATAACAGCAACAGTTTTATTATAATTACCTATTGGCTGCTATTCTATTCTGGTTGAGAAAGGCAACCCATCATGCATGCACGGATTCCTCTCATCTTTGACATATTTACAGCAGGACACAGTGGTGTATACGTAGCCAGGCCGGAGGGGGAAGATCAGGGTCAGAATTTCGGCCAGAATTCTCACAAAGATCCTTGTAAACAGATTAACGTGAATCAAAGTTGATTTTCGCAAACTTGTAGTTTACACAGAAGTTGACTTGCAAGAATCAAATGATTCCCACAAATTTATTCTGCAAGAATCAAGATTGATTCTCGCACTGTGAAACAAAATTCTGACCCTGGGAGATGGACACAAGGCAACTTTCAAACTGGTCCAAAATGGGCAAAAAAAGTTTATCATGACAGCCAGCATCCCACAGGGACAAGGGGAAGGAGAGGAACAGCTCCTCCCATTTGCCAATAGTCCCTTGCCTACATTTGGTAGTCATGAGCATCATAGGGATGTGCCCCCACACTTTTTGGCATTGGCAAAATTACCCATTTTTTCGTGTTTTCAGTCAGTTGAAATGCCCCTCCCCCACCACCACTTTTCCAAATTGATCGACACCACTGGTAACAGTTGATTATTACAAACTGTTTGCAATATCTGATTATTCAAGTTTTGAGATACATTCTGGTATTTTAACACCTTTGTTGGTTTTAGGATTCATCTTTGAAAATGTAATTCATTTACGACTGGTGCATAGTAAAAAATACAGATACCATCTGAATAGCACAGGCTTCAAACTATATTCTATGATGTGTCTAAAATGATCTCAAGTGAACCTGGAGCAAGATTCATTGAATACATCCAAAGATATATCTTAAGATATATTGGCTGTAACAACCTTCATATACTGAGTGCCTGCTTTACAGTGTTGTAAAACCACCGGCCATGGCTGGGGAGTTCTGAGGCCACCTGACCTGGGGCCCGGGGATGATTCGGTTGGCTAAACCCTGGCTACACTATCCATGGAGGTAGTGGATGAATTTACAATGCATGTAATCTAGGATAGCTAGGTAGGTGTCCTAGTGGCCAATATATTGTCTGTCCTTGACAGACACAAGCAACACTTTCACCTGCATTCTTCATTCACATTACATTAACCAACAGCTCTCTAACATTTGATTGCATGCTATATCCTTGAAAGTAAAGCATGCCTCTTTTTTGCTCAGGATATCAATTTCACCTTGCAAATCCAAAATACACTGCACAATGCAATCCTGTTGCTAGGTGCTCTGAGGTGGTCGAAGCAATTGCTTGGGAAATTGCATCATGTATTTTGGCCATAGGATGTCTTCGCATCTGCCGCTTGGCCTTGGTAGCAGGTATACAGTATGGTTCCATACAACAACACGGTCACACTATACAGGGACTTTGATACACAGATGTAGCACGCCCTTTAAGAAAAATATATGTGAATCTGCCCCCAGGTTCTTAAACCGTAACTTTTTCTCAGAACTAACAACATTGTTTTGAAAACATGAGTATCGACTTTCACACATTACTTGGTCATGGTGTTCTTGAGGTAAGGTCAAATTATGAAAATATATTGAATTTGATACTAGGCACCTCACTCAAGAACCTCAAGACATATGAAAATGCACAAACCACATTGGATTTTTGAAACAATCATATCAGAAAGACAAGTTTACTTGACTGGATTTTTGTTTCATTAATAATACTGGATATCCAATTATCCATAATACTTGGCAAATGATGGCTCCATGCACCTAGTCTACATGGTCAAAGGGTCACACACAACATTTGTATATCTTGGAAAAGGTACTACACATTTTGTACTGGTTTAAGAAAGACATTTGTGAGCTTTGGTATATGAAACCAATTATGGCAACATAATGCATGAAACTCTTGAATCAAAGTATGAGTCAATTGTTAACTTATCATACTTCTGTCACCACAAGACCCGTTATGTTACATAATGTTGAGATTTGTCATTCAAAAGACCCAAGTTTAAGAGACTTTTTCACAAAAAGATGTAAGTTCACTGAATGACCACACATTTTCTTGCAATTCTTATGCCTACAGAAGGCTACAGGAAACAAAAACAGATCTTTACTTTTTATTTTCTCTTTCGCGCATGCTCAGCCGAAAATAAATTTTCTATTGAACTCATCGCTCCTTTTGCGCACACATAATACACAACATAACACACCGACCTTATGGTCCTTAGGGGAACACCGGACTGCACAACAAAATCAGTAGTTTCCCCTTAGTCAAAATACAACTTTCGACCAATAGAAAATTAGCAAAAGATGTCATACTATAATGTCACTTGTCTTCTGGACTTTGCATTCACATGGACCAAGCTACATACTGTACAGTACACAGTAAATAGATTCTTGTCAGTCAATAAGAATCTTTAGATCTTGAAAGGTTGAAGGCAACTCCTCAGCTGCAAATTCCTGACTTGCAGAAATCAGTATTGATTTGCAGCCACTTAATAGTCAGGAATGATGGAGCAAATGAGACAAGACAACCACACATAAGCACATTTTTGCCAGGTTTTTGCTCATCTTAAACAACATTAATTAATTTCTCGCTGATGAAAGATGGAGTACCATCTGAAAATTCCGAGGTAGGAATTATTTCCTTGTGTTTGGATCAAAAGTTTAAATCAAAATCAATACATACAGTGACATACATGTATGTTTACTTCACCTAGCCATTATTTCATTTTAAGATATGGTCCATCCCCAAATGCTGATCATATTGAATTGAATTATAACGGGGTGTGAGAGGTCACAGACCAAAAAAGAGGAAAATTACTCAAAAATGCTGAAAAACATCGTAAAATTAGGGTAAAAATGCCAAATATGGGCTGAAAATAAAAGAATGTGTAAATTTTGCCAACCACAAACGAGGAAATCAGCTGAAAAGAGGAAATCTCACACCCCTGCTTATAAAAGGGTTGTAACTACAAACATAACTGAGTCAGTATGGAAGTTATACCAAACTATGTCAGGTACAGAATCACCATCAGGTAAACACTGGTATAATCATTCACATATTTTACAAAGTACCTACTGATACAAAAATATGCTGCAGTAGTATTTCATTATGGAGGCATCTATTTGGTGGGTGCTTGGCACAAATTGTCAGTGCATTTTTGGTTGAGCATGTATAGAAAAATACATTATAACACATATCAAATAATACAGCTAATGATATCTGGTATTGTAGGTTTCATGACATTTTAAATCAATAGTTTATTGTCATTTCAAACATCATTTTCAACATTTTGTGTTAATTCCATTCTCCTTTTCCACATATATATTGCCTTTACCAATTAGGGGGAAATAATTCTAATAATTTGCAACCTAATGCACAGCCACATATATATTTCAGTACAATTAAATCAACCAATATGTACAGTACATGAAATAATTAAAAGTAATTAGTCAATTTTTACACAATTTATTTAACAAAGGAATTAGGAACAAATAAGTATTATGTGCATCATTGGCAATAAGTATGCAGGATAAATGGTCTGATTAGTCACTTCATTCTATTACATACGAAAAATCATGTTGTTACGCATTCATTTGATGCAACAATTTTTGAGGGCATTTTCAAAATATGCCGACAGGATTTTCTGACAGTTTAAGCTAATTTAAATTCACCACAAAATCTAGAACCTCTTTTCCTTATAAATTGACAAAAGATTTTTCTGGCATATTCTATTGGGTAATTAAATATACATCAAGTTTGAGCATAATATAGGGCCTATTTAGGTAAATTCTTAATATTTGGGTTTTAAACATGGTTCATACATACATGTATGGGAATACATCATTTTGTAGCTAACAAGAATGCACACAAATTAACTCCATCTTCTTGGTAAAAGCTTTTTAATTCTTTATATCAACCACTGTATATACATATTCCGGTGTATTCTGAATCACACCCTACAGACAGTGGTGTACCAAATAATTGATGACTGGCCAAAACATTTGTACACATGGGTATGCACACAAAAAGGAACAAAATAGTACCTTTTTCTTAACTCTTAAGCTTACTACCATATGGAAACCAATTGATATATTGCAGATACATCATCGGTATTTACACCTCTTTCACTCCATTTGAAAAACAACATTTGATTTTTGATACACTCAACATTGAAACTGCTCAAGTTTACTCAAAATTTAATTTTGGGAACAAAGAAACACAACATAAAATATCTCTTTATGGTTTTACAGCCAGTGGCTAAAATTAAGATATTTGGAACATGTAATAACATCAACTTCAAATAAAACTTATTGCTTAGACATTGTTCTTGCAATGGATTGTCCATAACCATTCACAAAATTCATTTTATCACTGACATAACTAAGTACATTTTAAGGGATTTAAGTGAAGGTGTTCAATTTCTCTGTGCACATTCTGCACAACAGTAAAGTGGCCTCCTTTTATCTGTGATGATGAAAATGTCATCGACAAAACAAAGCCACAATTTGGGTGCTTTCCCCAGGTAGATACTCAACACTTGCTGTTCAAACTTCTCCATGAATAAATCAACAAGAATTGGAAGATACTGCTGAGCTCATTATAGCACACACATGTTGTTGAATATAAAAGTTGTTAACATAAGAGAAATATGTGGTTATAAGGCATAAATGAAGACAAGCTGAACAATCTGTTCCACTAAAAGATCAGTATGCTCACTAAGTGTGGGGTCTGCAAGCAGACAATCCTTCATGACCTGATTGAATTACAAAATTATATTTGATCTACTGTATTAATAATCTACACCAAGACCTCCACTATTTGCCCCAAACCACAAGATTAAATTCAAAATAAAAACTTTTTAACAACCGACTACCATATCCTCATCTATGAATAGGATATAAACCAACACCATACATTTTTTTCTTTTTAAATGTATTTCATCATACACTATCTTTTCTTGGTAACATACATAAGTCAGACTTATGTCTATATAATTTACACTCTGCAAGTTGTTATATTTAGTTTATCTTTCTTGAAGTATATCAAGCTTCAGTGACTATACTTCGATCAGCTACCAAAGGGAAGTTGTCAAACATTATTTTCAGACCCTTTTCTGATATTTCAATGAACACATATTTGCACATGATACAACAGAATACTGAAGGTAAAGTATCTGACTGCTAACACAACAATATCCAGGTTTACTGTAACATTCTATCAAATGTGATACCTATTGTCATGAATTATACAGCCATTGCAGAAATACTGTGAAAGTAGCCATTTTTTTTTTGTAAAAGTAGCCATTCTTGTTGTGCAATTGTTTGCATTTCAACAATGTCAAACATTTTTCCTTGCTTTTAATTTTTGTTTTTGACAGTGCTGATTTCAAGTTTTCATTATACAAACTTTTCACATCTTCAATTTCATGTAAGGGTAGAAGAGTGTGAAAAGTGTGACAATGAATGCTGCACAAAAACTGTTACTTCTACAGTACAATTTCACTTGTCCAATCATAGTACATGCACATAATATTGGTTTGACAGTGAGCCTTCAGGTATACACTTTATCGGGTACTGCGGGCGGGTTCATTTTGTCCAATTCATTACAATATATCACATAAGGAAAATGATTTGCATTACAGCACTAGGATCCTATTCCATTACATTAATCATAAAACATCCACACAGTCCAATAACTTGCCGCTTTCGGCAAATGGGTCACTTGGGCCAATACTAAACAAGACTAATTTTGACACATAGTTTTCCTTTTTTTCTATACTATATATTCTTACTTCATCTCCTTGTATACAAATTATGCTAGCAAGCTTAGGAACAAGCCCAATAAAGGTACTATAATATTTTCCCAACTTTATTTGCAAGAGTAGTACAGTACCAACCCTGCACACACGAGAACACAAAGATCGCTATAATTTGACTCAGTGTCCCGAATACACACATTATAACATTTCAGATTTCCTTCATGAACTTTAATAGCCACAAATCATACATTATGATTCAGTGTCACTTTAGTTTTAAGTGCATCATTATACTGTTTTATAGTTACCAAGATTTCACCAGACAAGGGTCATACTATTCTAAAATACTGCAGACTTTTTCATTCCATAACATTTGATATTGACACCAACTGACTGACTGGATATGACCAACTTCACAAAGATACTAGTGGTGGGAATTTTCACTACCATGTGGAGTATAACAGTCTATACCATAGTTAACTTACGGTGGGTAAACCTAAATTGGGATATTGCACCAACAAAGTTTATAATTTGACAGATTTTCATGCATTACTTTGCTATTATACCACAATAACTGTGGTGTATTGGAATAGATTGCTTTGTGCGAAATGAACAGGTAGTTTATATCATTTGGTCTGGTGATTATGCTTTATTTAAGCAGCCTGATGTCCTGCAGTATCATAGCTAGCTAATCTATAACAACCACTAAAACAACCTTTTATCTACATTAAGTTTAACATACCAGTATCATTAGGCTTTTCTCTACATAGAAAACTAATAACACCTGCTTCAAACATGCTACTTTCAAAAGGGGTTTTATTCCCCAAAATTAAATTGCTATGAATGTGTTTTTAAAACAATTGAGCTGTGCAGAGGAAATCTTAAATTCCTCATAGGTGTCTTGTCTCTAAAGCTGGTTTAAATTTGTGACACAGTGTTGTAATAAAAAAATAGAAGTGTCTTGCCATAACAACTGCATTATGCCATATGTGGACGGTAGGGCTGTTGTCGAGTAGAATTTACATTGTTGACGATCGCCAAATCTCAAGATCCAACGTTGACAAGTTGTCAACAAAGCAATACATCAGAAAAGTCTAAATATTAAGTTCAGAGGCTACATTGTGCATTGTTTATGTACACCAAAATATTACCATAATTATGCCACATATAAGCATCATCAGCATATTGGGATAGTAATGGAAAGATAATCTGCACCACTTATGAATGAAAATTGACGACTGCTGCTGTTAATTTTTGGTAAATAATGGGGATCTTAAGCTTATCTCATATATTCTTAGTGACTAGTTTTTTCGACAACTGTTACATGCTTGTCGACAATCAGGAAAATTGCTTTGTCGACAATATTGTTGACAACAGCCTTGTCGACAACAGCCCTAGTGGACGGACACATTTGAAGATATCATATTGCTAGTTGTGCAACTCAACATGGCATACTATCACATATTTATTTTTATGGGCTTAAAATATCATACAATCTTGTAATGTAAAATGCAACTATCAGGTTCAGATGATGCTGGTTGCTATGTCCACTTTCCATACATTACCATATATGAGTTGTAAGCACAGAATTTTGCTGACAACTTGGTAAGCACTTTGTCAACAAATATATTGACAAATGCTTCATACTTTCTACATAGACTGACAGTGCCAACCACCTAGAAGCATGCATCCCAAACCTCTACAATTCATATCTACAACGATATGAAACCATCCACCAAACACCAAGCTTTTGATTATTACCTTTTTTAAGCAGTTAGAAAGAACTATACTTGCGACCAGATCAAGCAAAATTAAGACAACGTTGGACATTTTGAAATCATGGCCGGCACTGTGAAAATGTTCTTGAGCTGCAATTTGATCTACCTCTGATTAAAAATATGCAATTATTTTTTAACAAAAACTGGGGTGACCAATCAATTGACCTTTTCGGTGAATTCTGTTAATTCCTTGCGGTTAGACCCCAGATGTCGTCATTTGACGTCACACTGATGCGCACATTATTTAGTGAATATTGTTACTGCACATTACAAGTCGGTGTGACATCAAAAGACATCTGGGGTCTAACTGCATGAATTATTGGATTTACCAAAAAAGGTCAATACACTATTCTCCATTGGTTCCCAGGTGCACATAGATACATGATATTGTCCTGATTTTGCTTGATCACGTTACATCAATTCTTCATTTCACCATTCACTATGACCCAAAATAATCTCATTTCCAGTGGCAGAGTTCAATAAATCACATTGAACTTTTCGGTAAATCCCATAATTCCTTGCGGCTAGACCTCAGATGTTGTCAAATGATGATATCTCGGGTCTAATGCAAGGAATTGTGGGATTTACTCCAAAGGTCAATTAAACAATAGCTCAGAACTTGACCTCAAGTTGTGGGCGTTATATTTTGTACCCAGCTACATTCCGAGATCATTATATATGTGTGCAAACGTGCTAAAGTTATTGAACTGTGCCCTGATAGATGAGCATTTATAAGATCATAGTGATATTACCATATACATAAAGTCTGCAAATTATTCAATCAAATAAATAAAATATTGTATCTTCCCATTACCAAAGATAAAATTTCAACCACCATCTCAATAAATTCAGAATGAATCAAACAAAAAAGAATCATTACAAGTGGATGATGGTGGTAATGAATGTACAGAAACTTGAATTCTAGCTGCACAAAGCCACTTGTATTCTCCAACACCTTGATCAGCTGGGGCTGTGTTGCCTAGTTGGTTTTCCATACTTTGTTGAGGACTTTGATAGTTTCTTCATAGATTACAAAGACAAGCGCTACATCTAGACACACCCGACTTAGCCTTGGTACAGTGCCCTTATAGAATCTGTAGAAAATAAAGTACAAAATAAGATACATTTACTTTTAAATACGTACAGTTCTTGCAAACTCTGTTATCTAGCCAAAATGGGAACTCTTAACAGATTCAAAATTACATTGGAGCCTTGGGAAAGGGTTAAAGAGCATTGGATCTTGACCACTGTCCAAAATAGGTAACAGAATTCAGTATTATTGATCTCTTCCACATTTGATACCAGTAAACAAAAAGCTACTCCAAAAGAATGTGGAACCTATTAAAAGCATGGTTGATTAAGTGACAAAATCCACAAGAGAATAAGCGATATCGCTATTACTAATGCATTGTGGGATGTTTGGATCAATTTTAGTACAGATGAACTCTGACATATCAGGAAAACAGACCCTATGCAATAAACCAACTGGAACAGTATAACAATGCCATCAATGGCAGCCATGTTAGAGGACAGTTCTAAGATAGATTAAGATTACAGAGGGACAGCTCTCTAGATTGATTCCACAACCATTCATACCTATCACACGTTTTATTGTATTATCATGCGAATTGGCTTGTGGTACCATATGGAGGTCAGAATTTTATTAAATGAGGATGCCTCTTTCATGAGTGACGTATATAGTATTGCATAACCTCTATTGCTTTTTTTCTGCTTACAAAATATTGTTTAAAATGTTTTACTACAAAAAAGAAATACATACTGTTATTAAACAAATTAATTAAATTAAATATTTCAATGACAACATTATTGCAATAATAAATTAGTAATAATTAAAGCAAGTCCCCCCAGTGTGTCCAGCTGTACCAAAACTGTCCCAAAATGCATTGCAAATTGAATGCCGCATTGGCTTTATATTGTGCAATTTTGTAATGAAATTGCTAGAAAAGCTGAATAAGGAGTCATATTAACTACTTGTGAGATTTAAAAGCTTTGAACCAGAAGTTGATTGTTTGTCTCTTACGCAACTTTCAATACAGGACCAAATATTGCAAGTACATATATCCATACGTCAGTACAAAAAACTTTTAAAACCACATATCCAATCAGAAAAGCTGATGTGCATAAATATTGTATGATTGCACATCCGTGCAGTTTCACATATTACGTGCTGTGCATTAGTCCGATTTCTCTCACAAAAAGTAATGCACATCTATAACCTATAAATAGATAAGTTTAGTGTTATGTGTTTCATTAGGAACTCAGATAAGTTTCCAGTAGCAGTTTATCCTGACCTTGAAAAGACTGCTATGTTTCCTACTCAACACATACACCTCATCAGAAACATGTAGCGAAATCTCACTAATATTTATCATAACTTCTTCATAGAATAATACTCACGCTCTTGGTCCTTCATGCTTCCAAATCTTCAATGCACAATCCCATGTACTTTTGTACTTGTGTGCATCCAAGCCCTGTACAAATCATATCAAATAAAGTCAATCAATATGGATGCAATAATTGTATCCCATTTATAATATACAGCTATGTATGTACATTGCGTCTATCAGCAGGGGTGGACTGAATTATGTTTTCCACAGAATTTGTTTTTTCAAAATGTTTCAATATCAATGATGTACCATTTTACACTTTTATTGGCTATTATTGTTTAACTAGAGCACACATATCATATCTGTTTTCATAAAGCACATGTATCATACCGTATTGTTGGTAATAAATGCCCCCTCTAATAAAAGCCCCCTCCAATTTTTCTGTGAAAAATTGACAAAAATGCAAACATTTCCATGCTACATCGTGTTAGTATTAGTAAGCTTAAAACTTGCATCAGTCATGTCAGTCTTGTCAGTGATGATCGCTAAATTGCATGGACAAAACCTATTATGACTAAAACTTCCATCCATTTCATTGCCTAATTATAGTAAAATTTCACACGATTCTTGCTTGATGATGCACTATGGGTATAATTTTAGTCGTATTAGTCATAAATCCCTCCTTTCTACAGGAGCACCATCGGGAAATTTAACCAGATTTTTTTTTCACTGACAATTCACCTCGCCTCGGGGCATTTATTACAGACAATACGGTAATAGTACAAGCAAAACCATGTTTAGATTAGATATCTTGACACACAGCCCAGCCACTTTATACTTAAAATGTCTTGACCTGTTGATAATCATTATCATGACAAAGCAATTTGTACAGAATATTCATTGTAAATTTACTATATTATTCTTTACCTGCATTCTTGTCTTGATAACATCCAAAGGAGTATTACCAAACACACTAGCTGCTCCTGCAAGTCCACCAAATAGGGCAGTCAGAGGGATGGGTATGTTCTTGTTGGGATCTCCATCACGGTACCACTCTCTCAGGGAATCCATGACAAAGAACCGGATGGCTTGGTTGCTGCCTTGCTTCATGATAGTGGCTGACAAACCTTGATATGTGCCCCTAATTCCTGTAATTCAAATACAAACATAACAGACAAATCAACCATCAATCCAATACACCTTGACAAGGACTCTGTATTTAACATGTAAATGTGTCTTTTGATGATTCTTCTTTGAATTGATATAAACTGCAATAGTACTAGCACAGCTACTACAGACAATGCATCAACAGTCAAAGTGCTTTGTATGCTGTGAATTCTCGCATAATCATGAGGGCCAATAGTGTTGCATGCTTTAGTGTATACACGATAGAGTATTGCGTTTATGTGGGGCATGGGGAGGGCAAAGGCCCCCGCCCCTCCAGGCAGAACTCTTTCCCCCAGTTAAAACCCCAAATTACGAAAATGTGCACGATTTGCCGCAATTTTGCGCAACTGCAGGTTGCTGCTATTGCAGTATATTGATCTGTTCTAGATAACCCATCTTTTGGTGTATTTATATTTGAAACACTGCTTCCTTGTAAAAGGTTCAGGATTTGACTATGGCTGTAGTCAATAGGTTGAGTTGATGAAAACTAAAGAAACTGAGTACAAAACAATATCTGGACTGAAGTGTTGGTGTAAAATACAATTATGAAGTTACAAATGCATAATTTTGAACTTAAATCGTCAGAAATATGAATAATGTTTTTTATAAAAATTAGAAAAAAAAATTGAAATTGCTAGTATACAAATATTAACTGTCTATGAGTGTGATGGTCGAAATATAATCACTCGGTGAAAGATGGATTGTTCCAGTCCACGAGCCGGAGCACTATGATGGTAAAAACTATCACACAGAGAGGCTGATAGTAAAAATGATAAATGGCTATCAACCAATGGAATGTCTAGAATTTATGTGTGAGTGATATAATACTGCATATTATCATTTCTAGCTAACTGACAATGATAAGCAATTTTGGTTATTTTACAAAACAAGAAAAGTGTACGCATCAGCTCAAGTGTTGGGAGTTTAATATTGTAATCACTAGGACAACATTTGTACTTTGTAGTGTCTAAATCAAACAATCACTGTCATGATAGATCCACTGACTTACCTTGTTCTTTAACAATTATCCGTAGACCATGAAAGAATCCTCTGTATCTTGGCTTAGGTTGTGTCTGATCATGGATGAACTTGACTTTGACTGTTTCCATGGGAGTGACTGCCAGGATAGCTTCACTCACACCTGCTCCTAGACCACAAAAAAGACTGCCTGTTTTGCTTAGAGTACCATTGTTTCTTGCTCGCCAGTGATTCTTGAAGAATTCATTACAACCAAACCTGAGATAAAGCAAACAGTGTGAAAGAGTTTAAGCTAAAAGAGTTTAAATCCCCTCCCCTAGTATTTCTTACTGTCTACAGATCTCCATGAACCTGCCTTTTTGGTTTTTGGCTCTCGTTTATGTGTTCTTTGGAGGTTTGTAGACTTTTTAGTACCTATTTTGTGCAATTTTGTTATTGATTTTGATGCGTATGCTTAATTAGGTTGGTGCTTTACATTTTGTTGTAGTTTAAGATATTTTGTTGTCGTCTACAGATCTCCATCAACCAGCTCTCCGGTTGCTTTGTTCTGTTTCTGCTGTTGTTTGGAGATCTGTAGATGTTTTTAATATTTTGTGTAAAGTGCTTTGAGGTCTTCGGACTGAAAGCGCTATATAAGCGGGTTTTTTTTATTATTATTATTATTATTATTATATTATCTTGTAACTCTATTTGCACTCAAAAGTCTTGCCAACCAGATTAATAATAATAATAATAATATTTTATTCTTATAAAGCGCATTACATTAAAATCTCAAGGCGCTGAACATTTTACAATCATAAAATACATGAACACATTAAAAGATATTTTGAATATACAATAATAAAAATACGTTCTAACATTTAAAATACATAGAGAATGAAGCACATCAATGGATATTGCACATGCAGTATGGCAAATGTTTCGCATACGAACAGAAAACAGCACTGTGGAATATACATCAAATAGCAAAACAATAACACATTACAATGCATATTGCACGGGTGAAATGCACAAAAAAGCGATGGCAATCGAGAGCAAAAAAGCATGGTTTAAACGTGAAATATGCATTGAATAATAACAAAAATGTAAGCATAAATGATAAATACAATGCACGCAGTTAATATTGCACGGTGAAACTGCTCAAAACCAAACAGATCAATTTTAACTGACAACAAAATATATTTGTAAAGCAAAGCTTATTTAACATGTTTAAAACACAGGGAACCATTATACATGAACACATTAAAAGATATTTGAATATACAATAATAAAATACGTTCTAGCATTTAAAATACATAGAGAATGAAGCACATCAATGAATATTACACCATGCAGTATGGCAAATGTTTCGCACGAACAGAAAACAGCACTGTGGAATATACATCAAATGGCACAATAACACATTAGGCCTACAATGCATATTGCACGGGGGAAAATGCACAAAAATGCGATAGCAATCGAGAGCAAAAAAAGCATGGTTTAAACGTGAAATATGCATTGAATAAGAACAAAAGAAAGCATAAATGATAAATACTACGCACGCAGATAATATTGCACGGTGAACTGCTCAAGAACCAAATAGATCAATTTTAAACTGACAACAAAATATACAGCAAAACTGATTTAACATGTTTAAAACACAGGGAACCATTATACAAATAATATATCAGCAGAAGTTCAGTGGTAAAAACAATCAAAAATTAAATCTAAAAGGTTCCAATATCATGATATGCAATTTTGAATAGATGGGTTTTAAGAAGACTTTTGAACTGGGTAATTGATGTGGAAGATCTGATATATTTTGGGAGTTTATTCCATAAGAATGGGGCAGCTATACAGAATGCACGATCCCCGTAAAACATGGTATTGCTCCTAGCTGGGGATGGAGAAGGTGCTGAGATGATGAGCGAGGGATCGGCTAGGTTGATATGGGGTGATTAGATCTTTTATGTATGATGGAGCAAGATCGTGCAAGGCTTTGAACGTAATCAGGAGGATCTTGTACTCTATGCGTTGGGTAACTGGAAGCCAGTGTAGATCATAAAGGACTGGTGTCATATGGTCACGATATTTTGCCCGTGAAACAAGCCTGGCAGCTGAATTTTGGATACGCTGCAACTTCGCAATGTCATGCTTAGGGAGGCCAAAAAGCAGGCTGTTACAACTGTCCAAACGAGATGACACAAAGGCATGTACTAGACGCTCTGTTGAATTACTATCCAAATACTTGCATATCTGACCAATTTTGTAAACAGCAAAAGATGCCGATCTCGTGGACGGATTTAAGATGATCTTTCATGTCTAAATTGCAATCAATTACAGCACCAAGGTCGCGAGCAGAAGCCAAGAGTCAATGAATGAATTTCCAATGGTGAGTGCTGGAAGAGACGGGTCTTAACAAAACGGGAACTCAAATGAATGACTTCGGTTTTAGAATCATTAAGCATTAATTTGTTGGTCACAAACACTCTACCAGCATCAGCCAAATTCAAGCATGCTTGATTCAAGAAGGCTCAGGTACAGGACTTTCGTATCTAGAGTTTAATAATCTAAGGGGTATGCCGGTAGAAATGTTGATTCCAAATAGGTAATTCCATTTAGTATAACTGTGAAGGAAGCTTCCAGTTCAGTTAAATCTAATCTTACTAACTTTGAGATGATTAAAATTTCCCAATGAATAGGTCCTAATATGATCAAGAATAAAATCAATTTCATGTGACATGATCAAGGGGAATGAGTCACATGTCAGCAATTTTCAATTACAAGTTCTTTACATCATCTTCTGGCAGTTTCCGAATGCTACATTTTGATGCAAACCCCATCAAACTCGGACATCTGATTACTGAGTTATGAGCAATTTATTAATGGCTGCAAACAATATAAAACAAAAGAATTTGAACACTGTTTTTGCCAATATCTCAAAAACAATATAGCAACATCCGACTCATTCCCCTTGATCATGTCACATATATATTAAATTATATTTAAAATATGCATTTAGTAAGTTTTATTATAGTATTAAATTATAGGTAAATGTCATTTGCACAATTTTTAAAGGCAATATCATTCTAGCCAGGTTCATTTCAGTTCTTTTGAGGATTTCCCGCCTTTTCATTCAGGTGCACCACCATAATAGTTTAGCTGATGATGAAATGCATCAGTAGTTCACATCAATATACAAATATACAGTATATCCTGACCCAGCACCACAAAAAGTTCAGAAGAGACAATACACCATCCCCATGGTCAATTAAAGCAGTCTGAGTTCATTGCATGCATTAGTATAGTGTAAAAGGCAACAAAAAAAAGGTGAAAGTTTAGATAAGTATGAACCTTTTTAGTGTCAAGACTATGTGTGCCTATAATACATACTCAGTAGTTGTCATCCACACCCAAATATTTTAATATTTTGGATTTAAAAATTGTTAAATTCAGTTCACTAATATTTAAAACTGTATACCTTTATCTAATACCTGTCTGCATTTTACATATATCTATTTCTGAATGATAGCCTAATTGATAGGTCTATTTTAGATGGGCTAAATCTGTTCCAACAATAAATAGTACTTTAAAAATCTATTTAGAATGGTTAATATTTGCATCTTGAGATAACTTTGGAATTGTTATCACTTGGTATCACTTGAGATCACTTGGTGATACTATTATAGAGCCTACACATAGTCAATGGAAGTTGAGTTTTGTAGGTTTCTTAGTGTAATTTTCACTGACCAAACAACGTCAGTGAGTAATTGACCTCAAAAATACAACTTTGAAAGGAAGAACACATTATATTAAAATTAACAATGGCCTTCAAAATCAAAATATCCTGTTCAAAGAGCTGTGTGTTTGTATGCGTGCTCTGTATAAATAATGCATGTATTTTGTGATTTAAAACAATTGATTTCAGAAGTTCAACAACACAGCAACAGCAACACATTTGCACAATTACTGAAAAAAGATTGAAACACTTGTCTTGCCATTAACCCTCATTAGTTCTCCATTACATAAGAATTCCTTTATTTTTAAAGTGTATTTTCATTTCTTGTTGCCTATTTGCATATTTTAATACTGAAAGCTACTGAATTGAATAGATATGACCTTGTCCTTATCTTTAGGTGTCCAGTTGGAATTTAATGATCCATTTCCATTAGCATTAATCTATTGGCCATATGTCATAAGTTGGTATGAAAAAAAAGTTACACTTTGCAAATTGAGAGGAAAGTCACCAATTCTGATTCAAATGAACAGAACTTTTATTCAGTACATCCGATTGACACTATGAGGATACAGAATATGCGTACACCAAATGTTATTGTACAGGGTGTGCATGAATTATGCAGAGTGTATGTGAGGCTGTCCCATTATTTCTGGATGCCACCATTTCAGCATTGATCACTAGCTCTATGGCTACAATTAAGGATGCTACATGTAGTTCTAAAAGTGGGCTAAATCACAAAATCCTGAAAATGGAGTGTCAGTTTCTGGGGGTTTAATATCTACACCCTCTGTGCAAATTTCCCCGGGCAAATTTCATAGTGAAATAATAAGGTGGTGTATTAAGGGGCTGTGCAATAATTATGAGGCCCCCCCCCCCCGAAAATTTCCGAACGGCTTGCCCCCCCTTCTCGGCCCGCCAAAAATCACTTGCCCCCCCCTCGCCCGCCAAAATCGCTTGCCCCCCCTCTCGCCCGCCAAAAATTCTTCCCCCCCCTTGTGCATGCCAAATTTTGGGGATCCCAATTTTCAAACCTTAAATGGTCTAGATACATGTTGCGAGCGCAGCGAGCAGGAAAATTTGCATATTTAAGCGTTTCCATACTGTTTTCCTAAGCCTTTTTAGAGCGTTTTATTTAAAAGGCGCCCCATGAATGTGTGCCCTCTCGGCTTGCCAAAACTTGCTTGCCCCCCCTTTCGGCTTGCCAAAAATTTCTTGCCCCCCCCAATTTTACCCTCCCCCAGGGCTCATAATTATTGCACAGCCCCTAAAAAGGCATGGTTATAACCACCACTTTGCGTTGAAACTATTATGGCATCTTCTTTGCCATTTTTCTCGAAATGCACTGAATATGACTTAACCCCCTTTTAGATCTAGCATCCTCAGTTAGTATACATACCTGACGGCAGCTTTTGGTATTGAGCCATAAATGAGTGGTGCAATACCCCTATATAAACCAAAGAAGCCATGATGTTTGACGGTATACTGTACACAATGAATAGGTCCTCTATACAATGGTTTAGCGGACCTCTCATCTAGCTGCATTTGTGTCTTCACATATTCTGTTGGAAATGTGATACAGATTTCTATGCCACCTGCTATACCACCTGAAATGACAACAAAATTGAGTGGATGATTAAATGATTGATTGCTTGATTAGCTGATTGATTGACTGACAGACTAACTTGACTCGATTAGGTAGTTGATTAATTGATTCATTAATTAGTTGATTGATTTGATTGACTGTTTAGTTGATCTACAAAATCATGTTCCTCAATTAGAGAATAAAAGATTTTGTCTTTTGCCTATCCAATATTGTGTCATAAAGGATGGGCTGACCATGTAGCTCTGCCGGTGACTACAATAAAAATATTGACATTTGTAATGTTTACACATGTCCCAACTTATACTTTATTGGAATCAGCTAAATTGCATTTGTAGGACAACATATCAATTTTGAATTCATGTTGTTCAACAATATTAAAATCCCCATGATAGCTCCATGTTTAAAGAGGTGTGGTCCGATTTTTCATTGTTCTGATTTCTATCTTAGATTGAGGCCTACTATTGAAACAATATGTTGCCAAATTTTGAATTGCAGTATTTCTCCAGCGGTATTTGATCATAGACCATTTAAAACATGGTCTATGATTTGATATAGCAAAAATGTGATAACAATGCCCCATAGGATAGTATATACACTTCCGGTGTGGTTACCACAAATCGTAGTTCAAAGTTTTTGTGCACACCATTTAAACAAAATATATCTCTGGCGTTAAATTTCACTGGTATAAAATGAGAAAAATATGAGCTTTTCTTATGGTACCAAAATCTAAATTTTGATGACGAAAAATGGGCGATGATGCTATCGATAGGGTCAAGGACCTTAAAGTGGCCAGATAGTAAGTGGGTTCCTTTCAGCTTTAAAGTTACTTCATTATTTTGGCTTAAAATGGACAAATGGCTTTAATACATAAGATATGGCTCTGAATTCAAGCTATCTTTGGGTTCTAAAAATTTCAAAAATGTTATTTATTTCAAAATATTAAGATATTATTTCATTTTGTTTGACAATATTATTACACATTATGTACTGAATACCACAGAAGACTGTATTAAAATCGGGCATACAACAATCTTCCAATGACAAATCACACACTTGGGCATTTATTTTCCCTAATTTAAATGCTTCAATCACAACACCTACAACTTACAAAATAAGATGATAAACAAATCTAAAAAACATATGACAAATTGAGAGTAGAACAAAATTTGTCATAAAAAGCCAGGTGTCATGAGAAGTTATCAATTTATTAGTAAGCACATCAGCAGCTGAAATCCATGCTAAACTGATTTTATATGTCACTCAACTTACTGAGAGAGTGATTGTAAATATTACTCAAGCTTGTTACAATATTAAATTCAAATTTCCAACAGAGTTGGTAAGGGTAGGCATACACTTTATTAGTAATTCAAGAAGCTATGGCAGAGGGTTGGTGGTGGCAATTATTTTAGTGTTTCACAAGCCAAATTCAAGTCTTCAAAATCACAGACAAACAAATTAAATGCAAAATATTAAAAGATAAATTTTGGTTATAATTATGCGACTTAAGTGATCCGTCTATGAACTGTTTGTTCCCTGTTATGACGTAATATATTATTTCAGTTGTATTGACATGATGATAATAACACAAAAGACATCAAATATTAAGGGCAAAATGTAGGCCTAAATGTTTATCAATATTATACAGTTTTCTGTAAATATACTTTGCAGCTTTAAATAATTTCCATTATGTGTAATCTTTGTTTGCATCACTACCAAGGCCAAAATGTAGTTGCCTGTTTGTGTTTATATATAGCGGTAAACAAATATCATCCGAGTGAGTAAATTTCAATGATTTGCAATATGAGAATCTGCCCACCAAATCATGCTTGTTTTGTGTGATGCAATTTCATGCAAAAGTGATACATAATTTGATTTTCCCCCGTTATTGTCCTTGATTCTTGGATTCTTTGAAAAAGATGTTAAAAGTGAGACACAGCTCTCCTCTCTGATGTTAGAATTTTTAAAAACAAATAAAAAAAACCAAGAATAACTTTCATCTAAACAATCTAAGAATATCAAGAACAAAGCACATCATAATAAATTTGTATTACAAGCAATATGCAAAGCCTACAGAAAACCAGACTCTTTTTTTTTCTGTCAGTAGCATGAAGCAATCCCCCCGGTGGCATCCCTAATAGTAATATTAACCCTAACACTGGACCCTGCTTTTTGGGGTCGGAAGTCAAAGAAGATTCGAAAAAGTCAAGGAGAAGAAGAATTTTTGACTTGGCACCCCCGAGATTCGAACCTTTGACCCCCGCATGCCAACCACACGATCACGGACCGGTAGCTACACGGGTTATTGCTGCCCGCCAGCAATTCCGTGCGCGATATAACACTTAGGGTGATTGCGTCATCGCAGACCCTGGGATTCATGCATGCACAGATTTTTCATCGTAAGATTTTGTAAGATTTTTGGGTGTTAGGGTTAGGTAGGCTCTAATCTGGAAAAATACATCTTAGTTAACCCTAACACTGGACCCTGCTTTTTGGGGTCGGAAGTCAAAGAAGATCCGAAAAAGTCAAGGAAAAGAAGAATTTTTGACTTGGCACCCCCGGGATTCGAACCTTTGACCCCTCGCATGCCAAGCACACGATCACGGACCGGTAGCTACACGGGTTATTGCTGCCCGGCCAGCAATTCCGTGCGCATATAACACTTAGAGTGATTGCGTCATCGCAGACCCTGGGATTCATGCATGCACAGATTTTTTCATCATAAGATTTTGTAAGATTTTTGGGTGTTAGGGTTAATATAACAACATACTACAGTACTCTCTACAACATCCTTGTACCATGGAAATAGGAAACATTTCACACTAAAATATTTTGGCAAAAACACAAATAACCAAAACCTTATTTCAAGGAAATTCTGTATTTTTTACATATCCTGGTTTAACTAAGTACACATGCTATGTCATGCAGTACATCATGTGGTTCATTATGTTTTAATTTTAAACAGTACTATAATATCCAGAATACCTTGTGACTTGTACACTGAAGTTAATGTTAAGAACTATCCATATCATGATTGTATTTTGTAGACATTTATAAATTTTCTTGTCCTGCCAGACTTGTTTTTAGAAATTATATTATACATTTGGAGCACTGCTGAGAAATGACTGTGAAATTTCAATACTTAGATGAGCACTTCACTTTGAGCAGGTGATCACTTCACTTGCCCTAGAGCCCAACCTCATAATATGTTATCATACGCATCTACGTCACAACCACAACCGACAGCTAACGCACAGTAAAACATAAGCATCAACCCGATCCTATTTCAAGTGCCGTCATACAATGTAAAATGCTCATTTATCGTTTTCTGCTTGTAGCTGCATTTCCCGTCTTCGCCAATCTATATTAGTATTGGAAATGGAGACCTACGACCCTTTGTAAATCCTTTGAGTTCTGAATTGAAAATAATGTTATCAAACTAGAATGGAGATAATTTATTTTTATGAGTATATATTGTATCAGTAACAATTTTGCAAATTTGGCAAATATGAATTTTCATAATGTGTAGACGACTTTGGTGCGGCCCAGTTTCAACAGGGAAACATAATCTTATCTCTGTACATTTTTATTTTCTGGTTCTGCAGGCACTGGAAGTAAAACAAATGTATTCCGTAATAATTTTCAGTAAGTACAGTGAGCAGAAACTTATCCTGGATGTTATTTTATATATATTTTTTGGAATTTTTATTCATTAAGTGATTAGTAGTAAGTACTCTATTATGATAAGATTCAGTGAATGGAAATAAAACAGCACTTAACCAAAAATGAACATGGTTCTTAATTTCTGGAAATATTTCTAAAGACCACCACATTCCTGACTGAACAAATAAACAAACAAACGATCAATGTAAAAATAACTCAATGAAAATTGTGTGAAATATTTATTCTGAAAACATCCAGTCATATTTTATCATAACTTGAAAATATAGAATTCAAATTTAAGTGAAAGGATAAATTCAAATCCCTAACAGCTGATCACATGCCCTATATCCTGCATCAGTGACTTAATCCCATCTGTGTTCATGTGAATAATTTTAATGACATATTACTGGCATACGATGAGAAGCAGTCAGTCTCGTCAAATCCGTAAGACAACTTGTCAGAAGATGTTTCAATTCAGTAAGGAATACATTCTATTAGGGATGAGCTGCAGTACTTCACTTCCATCAGCCTCCATCTTAGAGATGAGTTTCAACCTTGCACACAACTCTAGTTGAAACCTGATACTTCAGACCTTTATATAGTGACATTTATCTCCTTTGCAATAAGAAATGCACAAATGTACACCATGCACCCAAAAAACAAATTGACAAAAAGGTCCACTGTAAGTGACAAAATGTAAAAATGTACCGAATTGTAGAGAAAAATTGAAAATTAACAAAGGGACCTCTTTTTCATGTTTAACTGTTCAAGTTAGCCCCAACAGTAAATGTTTGCAAGTAAGTGAATTTTATTTATGAAAAGGGTGACTTTTTGGGACCCCCCCCCCTTTAAAAACCTCTGGCAACGGGCCTGAATTTTTCTTTTTAAAAACATATTTTCTTGTGTCATTCAGTTGGGATGTTTCGGCACTTTCAAATAGACTGTAGCACTTTTAGTTTACAATCACTGGACATGCTTGGGGAACAACAATTAAACCGAAGAGAAATTATGTGACACACCGTGGTGTAACCTTTCATCAAAGCTTTCCCTGGAGCCCTGGAGTAGGAGCGCCCTCTCTCTTTGCGCTCGCTCGTTGCTGCTCTGTCACACCTTCCAAGGCTGTGCTCCGCTCATCAGCCTCCTCCCATCTCTGCATGGATCATAAGGGTTTTTAACAAAGATTAACTGTACATGTGCCCCATTGTGAAAGTTACCTTTTTCTGCGCAATTAAGTCTGGTCAGCACTATTTATTTTTCTGCGCAATTCACTTAATTTCATGCCAAATTTTTGCAAAATATTTGGTTAACAATAAATTACTACATTTTGCTGTGTTCACCGTGAAATGACATGATCATAGGTCAATCATTGTCAATGTAAACCCTCTCTGGATTTAGCAATCACTGGACTTATCTCATAAGGCCCTAACCTATAACCCGCACAGATCACCCCAATGGGCAAATTATAGACTGTAGCCTGGCTAAACAATATTTATTTTGAACAGATTAAATCTTTATCAATATCATAATAATGATAATATACACATATTGATCACACTATTGATAACTATTACTAGCAGCAGACTGCAAATAACTGCAAATTATAGGCTAGTTTTAGAAGAAATACACACCCCTACAGTCTACACAAAGCCAGCACACACAATTGTGTAGCCAGGTTTTTTGGTGGGGGGGGGGGCCAAAAGAAAAATTTCTTCCCGGTTTAGGGGAGAGGGGACAAACACACAACAAATTTCAGGTTCGGTTGCATCATTTTGACCTGGTGTCATCAGAGGTTATACAAATGTATACTATTAAAGCTCCCAAATTTGGTACAATTGTGCACTTATAGCATGAGAGTTTCCACACATGAAATACATTGTCCAAAGTTTATAATGAGGAGGCATTTTAGATTTGTGACCGTACAGCGAATGAGCCGTAAATGTCCTCAATTGTATTCTGAGTTACAGTGTAAAATGGGCATGAAGGTTACCAAATTCATAGGTACCTCAATTTGAATGCTTCATGCCTCATTTAATGACACTGTAACTCAGAATACAATTGAGGACATTTACGGCTCATTCGTTTGTCACGGTCACATTTGATCCTTAGTGACAAAAGGTCACACAGGGGTAAATATGTGAAAATGCTCCAATCTTGTCGACAGATACACCACATTATTTGTTGAATCACAAGAATTTGCTCCTATTTGGGCACCCCCCCACGTAGTGCCGTCCCTGCACACACCATACAAACCCAACCCACCTGTCACCACACACACATAGTTTAATGGTATTGAACTCAATGCATGCATGTATGCATATTCCAAGAGGGCACGGAAATCCACAATCACACTAATTGAGCAACCTGTGAGATAGACTATTGCCCTAAAGCCATGAGCTGATACAACGCAGTAACTCCTCTGTTTCATCTTCAACAATCTAATTGAAGGTGAGATCAGACATGATACTGTGGGTTAGTTTGAGCATCCCACTGCACAGGAGCACCTATTTGAAAATTTATACAATAAATTTGTAAGAATTATGCATACCACCTTTGCACCGTCTACAGAGCATGTTAAAAATAGCACTTGCAAGAAACTAGATAGCTCATATTCCCAGTGATTCAATCTGCATGTCAGCGCAGTAAGAAAGAAATTATACTGAAGAGAATTTTATTTACATTTCAAATATAATTATGGTACTTGTTTTCTGCTTTCACTTCCATTTTTATCAAGTTGTTATTCCATCTTCTGTATAAAATGTGCCGTTGTCTGCCGGCAGTTTTTGAAACGTTCAAATACCAATCCACCCACTTGTCCAGAGCAGACACTTCTCTAACTGATTCCTGAACAAACCAAAGCTGTTTGGGTTAGAAATTTACTTTGGAAATATTATGTTCACATTCACTGTAGAAACATTACTGTAATATTACTAAAGTGTATTTGTCCAGGATATTTGTAGCATTTTTGATATTGCTCATTTATTCATCAATGGTGCTGTAACAAAGTTTTATTAAAAAGATTAGATTGCAATGACAATATCAAATAAATATTGACTGTATATAATAAGATTGCAATCATTCTACTTCAATGCTCTGAACAAAATATGTTTAACAAATTTTCTCTTCTATTTGTACAGAAGAGATAAATTCAGTGATAAAATAAGACTTTTCATTATAAATTTCCCTGAAAAAAGTATTCCCACATAAATTTGTCCTAGCTTCACATTAACCGCTCAACACACACCTGAAGCTGAAAACTGATTATGGCTGTTTGTGCAAATTTTAAATTGGATTGTCAGCTAGGTGGATCTCCCCTATAGTATCCCGAGTCATTGCGTCAGTCTTGGGTCTATGCATGTATCACAAATCTTGTCTTCCTGGAACCTGACTACGTATGTACATGTATGACGTTAAATGTCTAGGTTTGACTTTACAATTAACCATTTCAAAAATAACAACTTCATATTCCACATAATCACATGTAAACACTCTTTTTTTTTTCAAAGACAGTGCTAATCAAACATTCCAATTTTTGCATTAATTTTATATCTCTTATAATTTAAAAGTATCTACATAAGACTTTAATTGGACTTAAAATTGAAGAACAAAGTACACTTCATACACTATGCAACATGTATGCGGGTTGTTATTTACACTTCCCGAGTACAACTCTAGAGTAGTAGATCACCATTATCATAATGACAGTGTTTCAAATAGGAAACAACTGAAATAAACTTATAAAATGCAACACATCAGTACTGGATATTTTCATTTTTTTTGTTTGCTTGTTTGTTTTATTTTTAGCATTGCATTTTGTTCAATCGTTTTGCTTTGTTTTATCTTTTGTTTTATTTTGTTGTTTAGTCACAATGTTTTGTTTTACCTTTTGTTTGTATGTTTGCTTAGTTGTTGTTGTTGCTGCTATTGTTGCTTGTTGTTTTTATACTCCTTAATACCAGGCAGAAATTTATCACTGCTTTAATACAGGATCTTGCAGAATCCATTTACCGGTATGTATGTTATGTATGATTACTAAGATTTGTCTACTAAATTGACAACATTTCACTATGCAATATACTTTGGCATTTTAATGTAATTGCTGGCTCAATTTCAACAAAAAGGTTGGTGTTCAACCAAATAATAACAAATAATTAACTTATGCTTGGCAAAATTAAGTGGTTTAAAAGAAATAGCTTCCATTTATTATGTCTATGTTGGATTGAACCAAAATAATACAAGAAAAAAAGACATGATAAATTTGTACTCATGATGTGTAACTCAAAGATCTACAAGCTACTCAAAGTCATGTGTAATCAGCAATTTCAGGAAACATTCAAGACAAATTTCATTATCCCCTGCTTTGACTTATAAATGTTGTTGTATAGATTCAATGTAGACTATTTTGTACTCAAGCCTGTTTATCCGTTACAATCCTTCTTTTATATATCATCCAAAATTTGTTTCAGATGACTTGCCAATTTAATTTATCCAGGGAACCTATTCTGTTAATTAGTACTTTGGGAGATAATAAGGCGACTGAACAGATGCCCATTAAGGATAAACCCACTTGAATATTGATAGCATGACAATCAATGATAATTTGTCATGAACATGGTTTGCATGTATAATATATGTAATGGCTTTGCACATGCTCCAGAGTCTCAAGTTAACTGCTGCCTCACAATGTCAATGAATACTCTAAAAATACAATTAAATAATTATGTAAATTTGAATGTTTACGTGGTTTATGTGCAGCCTGTGACCAATGTTAGCATGCAAGCAAGGACATAATGTCACATACACACATTTGGTAATAAAGATTGTATGTACTGCATTCCTGGTAGCTGTTGTTTTTTGCCTTGTCATGGTTATCTTCAGTAGATAGCAAATAGTTTTGTGTAGAAAATGCTTTATTGCAAGAATAGATTATTCCGCACAAAATGTCATGTCTCATGGTTAGCTGCATTTTTAGTGTATAAATGCATGAATTATTGGGCACAATATTCAATTTTATGGAGGTTGACATAGCAATCAATATTTGCACAATAAAATCATTAATCTAAAATGAAAAATATTACATGCTATTTTTATCCTCCGATGTAAAACAAAAAACAGAAAACATGGAACATTTTATTGCCAGCATTAACTGAAAACAAGCAGCATACACATAAAGGCCTCAAAATATTTTGGGTCAGGGGAGGGACAGGGTGAGGTCTGAGCTACAGTCCGGTCTCAAAGGCTAACCAAACAATTATTTTTCCAAGGCCAGGCACATGAGTAAGAGGAGCAGGGCAAATTGGGCCCCATATCTATCTCAAACTAGCTTAACAACCTAGTTTGTAACAGTGAAAGTAAATCTGTGCACATCAAAGTAATCTATATTCATGTCACGTTGCTGACTGATAGAGCTATCAAGTGCTGTGAAATCAATCATACTCAAACATAACATTGTGTGAACACCTCACACGCATAATTAATGTAAAATGCTTTGTCTTCATTTCACATTTCTTGCTATAATTCATGAAATAGATAAGGGAAACATTCAAATATCATCACATACAACTAAATACACACAAAATTAATGTGAACCTATACATGTATAGCATGCAGTTCACAACACCTGGGGTCCCTTGTAACACATCTGAACTTGAATAATTTGTATTCACTTTCTAGTGGCACTTCCCTGCTTTTATAGCTATCATGTTTATCATTGAATTTTGCATGAGTAATTTGGCCGCTATAATCATCATAACACAAGAGATTTTTTAAAATTTGGTTTTCTGCATTTTTGATGTAACATGTTTTTCAAGACTCATCAAATAAATGTTGTATATTCCTGTTCCAAAGCTATTTCCAATATGTACGGAAATAGTGTTAATTACACATTCAATGCATTGTTCAAAGTGTATTTTACCCTAAACAAGTAGCTGTCTACCTTGGTGAAATAACAGATAATTTCCAGCTGTCGCTTATAATCAGGGGAGCTATCTTTCTACATTTTTGTATGATCTAGATGGCATATATCCTGGAAATCCAGGATCTGTGGTCTATGTCATATGGACTCATAATACTAATCAACTGAAAACTAAACAGCCATTTTCAAGATTTTTGTCATTATATTGTTTGTCCTATATTTTTTTTTTAAAGATATACGTGTGTGGTAGTGTGGCCTGTCATAAATTTCATTAGGGGGTTGATATTGTCAATTGGGAGATCAAAAGTTTATCATGCTGTAATTAATTAGAAAAAAAATTAGAAAATTTAGAGGGTCTTGCATGAAACATGCGAGCAACTGCGCAAGTTGCTTTCATATCCTTAATACTTGTTTGAAAGAAAAATAATTCACTAAACTTGAAAATACACCACTGTTTTATCACCAAGATTATGAATATGTCATATCTCCACTTTATCAATACTTTAAAATGCAGACAGCCCACTCACTCACTCACTGTCACAATAAAACGTAGTCAACAGCAAAACAATGCTTAGAATGCGTCATTGCATACTTAAGCAAGTGGCAACATCTACATGTAGTGCGGTGACTACGTCTTTAGGACGTATGGATGCACCTGTATAGGAGAAATCACAGCATCCCACAATTCAGTCGGAGCCTTTTAAAAATACTGGTTGGGCCAGTACAGTAAAACATATGCAACTTCCATTCATAGAAAAAGATTTTCTTCCCTACAGCTAGGCTTTGGGGGGGGCAAATTAAATACAATTTCTTTTCCTTTTTCAATTTTTAGAAATCCTGAAAAACAATGTTCATGCACAAAATGCCTGGGGGGGGGAATCCAAAATATTGTTCTCACAGACTTATAAATTTACAATATGAAATCTAAATTACACAGAAATTTTCTATGCAACCACATTTGCATATTATTTGCCCCTTAAATATTAAGATTAATATTTGAGCATATTTTCCCTACATGTGTAACCATGGCAGTATTGTTGCTGCAGGGATGCTACCTGTGGTCTGACTCATGGAAGTCAATTCATCCAGATGGACTGTGGGATGCTGTGAATCTCTACTCTAGTTCACCTGTAAGAGCCTGCATTATGTGAGGAGCACCTAAGATGTTTTCAAATTGCTCATTCATATGCCTGAACATCTGCTATGTGTTGATGATGGCTGAGTCTTCATTGATAGTAATAAAACTGCATGCATTACATGTATATATATTTATTTCGCCCACTACTTTTTGATATAAAATATCATTCAAGAAGGATTTAGCTGGTTGGGATGAGTCACAAACATTGTGATGAATGCATCATTGTCAGGTACATGTAGATACTATGTACACAGGGTGTCCAAAAAGTCCCTTTACCATTTCAAACATTCATAACTGCAATATTTAAGAACAAACAATAGTACCGGTACTTATTAATTTAATCTTAAAAGAGAAGATTTTAGTATAAAGGTCAAATCTGTGACAATTCATCCGACATCAAATACAACATTCTTGTATACCATGACATACATGTATACTAGCGTGATTGATACTCAATATTGAATTGATTTTGACTGTACCGTGCTGTGTATGCATATCCATGCATTTGCTGGAAGATGTACATCATATCTATACCATAAAGTATATATGTGACCCTTCGCCACAACTGAGCCCGGATGTCGCTAAACTTGATTTTGCGCTACAGTGAAAATTGGCTTGAAAGGTCATTCCGATGAAAAATGAGATTTTTAAAGATTTGAAATGATTAATATGTTTTCTTACACTAGTCCAAGTTTCATTGCCAAATATAGAGTAGAAACAACCAAAAAACCATATTTTCTGAAGCTTGTCGTTCTAAAAATATTCCTAAAATTGAGTAAAAAGTGTTTTAGAGCGTCGAAATAATCGTGAAATTTGTCCACTGCTACGAAAACTTCTCTCGCTCGAGTGCCGCCATGTTTGGTATTGCCGGAAAGCTGGGGATTTCCAGATTCATTTTCTAGCGGATATTTTCATGTAAACATTGTTATTAGCCAATGAGAGGCCGTTTTACATGACCCTATTTTAGTATAAACATCTGGTTCATCTGTTACCAAGATCGTGCGAATGGACTGTTTGATTGGTCGAATTACATCAGCTGACCCGATGATTCTGCGCAGTACGGATGTTAATTAGTATTAATTAGTGTTTATCTTTATATTTTAGCACAGAAGTTACATACCGTAAAATGGGGTGACTTTGGACACTGGGGTGACTTTGGACACACATGGGAAAAACTATTATTTCATGTAGGCTGTTTTACCTTTTAATATTTCTAAGAATATTTTTGTATGTTCTTATGTTTACAAATGACTAAAGTTTTCCAGTATAATGTGTTATCTTATATGTTTTTCAGAACTTTTTAGCGGGGTCTATAAAATACAGGATTTTTGTGGCGGTCAAACTTTCGGTACTCCACCGGAACATAAGAGTGGAAACTCAAGCCTGTTGGTTGGATAGTAAACACAGATGAATCAAGAACCTACCTGGATAGTCATGATATCTAGCCACTCTTAAGAATTTAAAAGCAGGCTGTGTCCAATGTCACCCCAGGGTTTGGCTTCCTTTCGGGGTGACTTTGGACATAACAAATGAATACAAAAAATTTGACACTTTGTTAAAAATACACCACAGTGACCATGCCCTACCACAACAGTGTCCTCTGTGCTCCTACCCACCTCACAACTACTTCCACCCTCTCCATTGCTCTACTCTTCAGGTCGGGGTGACTTTGGACATGCACTTGATTACATGGTGTCTAAAGTCACCCCAAACCCAGGGGTGACTTTGGACAAACTTTTCCCCCCAAAAATTATCGTAAAATAAAATAAACTTGAGTTGACCTTATGGGCATGAACTGTCCTCTATTGGTACTTGCCAAACCCAACATGAAACTCAGAATTCTACTGATCATTATAAAAATATTTACGACAATACATCAAAATTGTCCAAAGCCACCCCATGTTACGGTACTAAAAATGTTTAAATTATATGGTAACTTGCTGTTAACATTACAAAAAGCATTATACCCAGCCTAGTGCTCTTTTCAGAGCGGGCAGTTCAATAAGTGCTGTCGAGGGTCATCATGCTAATGACACAGTTATTTGTGGTGATAATTAAGTGTTCCAATTGATACTATAATCCTGTCTTTCATGTATTTGATGATTGTAGAATTCACAGAAAAATAAAACACTTAAAAATCGCAATGCAAAAATGGTACAAACTCGAAATGGCATCTAAATTCATAAGTTTAGTTATTTGTTCTGTTGCTATGGTGATGGTGTAAGATGTTAATTAGTATGATCTTTATATTTTTTTTAATTGTTTTAAGTGTTTCTTATTTGCTTTTATTGTATAAATTGTCTAAAATCTTTCGTTAACACAGCTGATATCAACATTATTGGACATGGTTATGTGTGTGAATTTTCATCCGTTTATTTTTAACGATATCCGATACTGATTAATGAGTATCTAATTAATAACTCATTAAATATGCAAAAATAAGATGAAGTGTGGTTTCTTTCTCTTTTAATAATTAGGATAGGATATAATAAGTGTCTGTGCAAAGTTTGGTGGTAATAGCATGTATGGAAGGTAATGGTTGCTATGATCAAAAGTTGTAAATCATTTAAAATTGGCAAATTTTGAAACCCCTGACTTTAAACTGTGTTTTCTCGGTTTCGCGTTTTGAAACCGTGACACCTTTGAACGACAATAACTTTACTTCTAGATATGCTATGAAGCTGGTTGAAGTGTTTTTTTAAAGCTTATGGTATAGCCTTTGCAATTATGCCAAAACCTCAAAATGGTCTAGGGGCGACATCCGGGCTCAGTTGTGGCGTGGGGTCACATATTTGCACATACTTAATGCTTTGCTGTCTACCATCCCAATCCCCAGATGAGATTACAGCATTACAACATGTTACCATGGTTACACCCCTGCCCTTGGAGCTCACCAATCATGTTAATCCCTATGTAATTCCAGTTTATAAGGCTACCAACTATTTTAAACTGTTGGGATTTGGTAGTTCACAGCATCTTGCGAATGGTTGTGAGCTATGGCAAAAATGGCATTGGTCATTTCCCGGTCATTTCCTGGTCATTTCATAGCGAGCGTGCATAATTCAAATATCACATATATACTTTTGTAGGTCCTGTGGTTCTTGAGTGTTACGAGTCGTACTTGACTCAAGGCCAAAATCACCTTTTACCCGAACTCACACGAATGCACAACACAAATACACTGTTTGATTAAGCTAACACAATATAAGTCTTTAATTGAAAACAAAGTATGCTTGGTACATATAACAACAATTACAATAAAATCACACAATCAGTTTTATTATATCGGTACTTAACCAGCGGTCTTCTTGTTGGTGATTCTAGAGTTCTTGCAATGTTCTGGACGACTGATGTAATATATCCTTATTCACTTGTCCTGCGAAAATCAGCGAAGTCCATAGTACACTTGCATTTATAAATCCTTATGTATAAAATCCTCATACGAAAATGATGATGCTTCCTCCAATCTCCTTTGCGCTGCTATCTCCACAAATATATCTCCTTGCGCTGCTTTCTCCACAAATATATCTCCTTGCGCTGCTTTCTCCAAAAATGGTGTTTCTTTCACCAATCACTCTTTTCCCAGGGAACAGGTTTCTTTAACACAGCTCCGCTGTTTTTTGACAGATGCGTGGCCTTCACAAACCCAGCAAACTCCAGCAATTTGACAGAAGAACTTTTAATCCTTTGATGAGGAAGAGCACTTTTGTGTGCTCGCTGTCTTCTTCGTTGCTGTACTAAAATTAGCTCAATTATTGGCTATATAAACGGGTTAAAATGTACTTCTTTTTTGAAGCACGAAGACCATCACACACATGTGGAGTTTCTCAATCTCCCACGGCATTCTGTAAAGTCCCACAAAAGCCTCCAGCTTTTTATATCAGTACTCATGCAAAAACCCATCATCTATTAATAAACCATTACTTCAATCACATTTTCACAACATTGCTGCAATCTTGGGATTTCCCAAGATTAATTATACACATTCACCTTTCACATTACATCACTTCCTCGGTTTTTTTTCTGACTATGGTGCAATATACTGAACTGGGGATTTCCAAGTTCCAAACATAGATCTGACTTTGTTTACAATAATTCCAAAATGACTTTCCACACCATTATCTTGCACGTACAAGGGGGTTTCCCATCTCATGAAATACTTTCAGCTTGTAAACAAAGTTAAATAATCAAATTAAATTAAATTACTCAGGGCACATCACATGAGTTATATTGTAAAGAGGGCTGAAACAACAATACTTTTGTAATACGTACATGACTCATTAACATATAACAATAATTCAAGAATGTTTTCAAAGTAGCCTAAACTTTGCAAAACATCAAAGTGTTATTTTTCAATACCGTAATTGATTTAAATGAAAATGGAATTTTTGGCTGCTTTGACCAACAATACATCGTGTATATACCCTTAAGGGGGTACTACACCCCTGTGGTAAATTTGTGACTATTTTTGCATTTTTCTCAAAAAATAATAACACACTGGTAACAAAAGTTATACATATTATTGGGGCAAGGAATCCAATTACTACACTGTTCAGTATATATGATAGGAAACGAGGTACATCCTAGCAGTACCTTATTTCTTGTTTCTTTCTTTTTTCTTGTCTTGGGTAACTGAAATTCCAGTGTAGTAATTGGATTCCTTGCCTTAATTTCCATTAGAAATTGGAAATGCACGATCGATCTGTACTAGATTTCAATAGCACTAAGGGGCCGTTCACAAGCACTTGTTAGGGGGGCCGGATGCAAAAAGAGGGCCCTGAAAATTTTTGACCCTCCAAAGGGGGGCCCTGAAAAAAATGACCACAAATTTTCCTGGGAAAATTGAGTTTATATGCTTTTTATGGGGTTGACCCACAATTTTCATGTCAAAAAGGGGGGCCCAAAATTTTTTTGTGATTAAATTTTTTTGCATCAGGCCCAACAAGTGTTTGTCAACGGTCCCTAATTCTTATGGATTAAAAATTTGTATTTTGCCAAATGAAATGGCCAATCCAATTTTGTGTGGTTTGCATAATTCATTGACCTACAATTTACTCATAGACTAATTTGCAGTTGTTTTCGCCAGCCAGGGTCAACAGGATTTTTACTGGTTTTTTTAAAGGAATTTTTATTCTATAATGATAACGACACAATGCCATAATATAAAGGATACTAAATTGATTGAAAAAATGATACCCCCCTTGCCCCCCCCCCCACCCATGTAGGGCCTATAACATGTGTGAGAGCATGGTTTTTGGCATTCAGGGAGACCAAAATGTACAGAATATGACAGGGTTCGAGGTTTGAGGACGGTTTCACTGCCAAATGTGTGAAAAAATATTTAGGTGTGAAGAATACTTCTAAAAATGAGCATATATAGTATTTCTAAGGTAAAAATGTCTGAATTTTCAATTTTTCTAACTTAGAATACTGTATCTTAAGTCGTTTTTGGGTTAAACATGGATTTATGGCCATTTTTTACTGAAAATGACCAGTTTTAGGTGAAAAAAAAATTCACCATTAATTTTTAATCCCTAAATATTTTCTACTTTATAGATAAATGTTGTCTTTCTCTGTTATTTTGTATTACCTGATGGTTTATTTGTTCAAATAAAACTGTTTTTAATTGATTTCATTGCTTACTTTGTATACCATACCCGGATAAAGTTCAACTTGAAAGTGAAAAAACGAAGCCCAAAAAAGGTCATTTTCGAGAGATATGTATCTTAGTTTCACCATAAAATTTGATCTAAAGGGGCTAGAGACCTCATTAACCCCTCATTTTAATGATATTTCAATTTGCCACACACTGATAATAATTTTAACTTCCTTCAAAAAGAAAAATTGAAGAAAATTGCAAAAATGTTACCCCTACCCCTAAGCGTGAAAAAAATATGGCAAATTGTAAAAAAAATTATTTCGGAAAAACTTATGGAGGTACAGCTCTGAAAAGTTGATCGATTGTGCACTCTACCAATCCCCACAATCGATTAGATTTGTGGAATGATGCCATGTATACTTTTTTCCAAATAATTTTTTTTACGACTCAGATTTGGCCCCATTTTGAGGTTCACGCCATTTTTCTGATGTATCAACCCCTTAAACCCAAAGGTCACACCCATAAAAGTTATTCCAGGAAGAGCAGTCAATGCCTTTCATGTTCTGATGATAATATGACCACCGATGATGAAGAATCTTTCACACCGGGAGATGTAGTATGGGCAAAGCATGTGTGCTTCTGGTATCCAGCTAAAGTCATTTCCCCAACTGATGTACCTGAACATCTGAGAAGTTCTATCCTGAGAAAACTGAAACAGAATCAAGTAATAGTCAAGCGGTATGGTGAAGAGAACTTTAGTTCTGTACCAGCTCATCACATCAACCACTTATCAGAAAATAAAGTTGATGCAGCCCGTGCCGCTAGATCACACAATATTCAGTTGCGCTATCAACAAGCCATTTCTGATGTCAGGGGTGAATAAAGTGCTATGCTTCAGTATAAACATTTTAAGATTGTGTAAAGGTGATCAGTTGTACATTAACACTTTAAGAACATCATTTCTTTATGAGTTTAGACATCAATAGATTTATTGTCTTGACACCAAACCTGACCGCTATATGTTTACTAAATATATAGGAATACAGGGGCCTCAGTACCAACATCATTTCATTTTCATACATGAGATAAGTGTTTAAGCAGTCTTTTTAGTTTGTTTAACATATTTATAGATTCAAAACAACTTTAACTGAAGTAATAATGCTCTGTAACTTTTTAAAATACAGTTGTGTTCCAAGTAGACTCCCAGGATTGGTTAACATTTTCATATCATTCTTCGTAAAAACAACATGCGCTTAGAATTTGTTACATATCTTTAAAATGGTGATACCCTGTGTATTAAAAACTTCAGAAATGGACTCAGCACAAAATTCTAGTCCAGAAAACATGTATAATGTTATGATAACATGAACTTCATTTTTCCCCCATTTTGGCAGTAAAACCGTCCTCAAACCTCGAACCCTGTCATATGGGGTCATTGGTTGAGAGAGTAGATCTGTTTGGATCTAAATTATGGGGGGGCATTGGGTGAGAATGACTTTTTAATGGGGTCTTTGTGTGAGAGCCTAAAGAAGCCTCCAAAATTGAATTTCTAGTTCTAAATGACTTCAAATGGCTTTGTCATTTCAAAGTCTTTGGGTGATAGATCTAAAGGAAAAATATGGGGTCTTTGGTTTACACAGCATGTACTGGTAATGGGGTCTTTTGGTGACAGCGATGATGAAAAAGGAGGTCTTAACAGCCCTACACATACGCGTCACCTTCACAGTGGGAGTGCCCTCCCCCCCTCAGATTTCAGCATCTCACATCAAAGCTCCCATCGGGGCCCCATTCCTTTTTAAAGGAATTTTTATTCTATAATGATAATGACACAATGGCATAATATTAAGGATACTAAATTGATTGAAAAAATGATACCCCCTTGCCCCCCCAATTTGACATTGCATGTATAACGTTCTATGTTCATCAACTGTGATGAACACAAATATCTAGATTTTTTTCAATTTTAATGGCCATTTAATCTAATGATATTAGTTTTATGAGTGTAGATTAGTGGCTAGACATGGGATTGATGGCATCATATCCCACAATGCAAATTGATTAAAGTGACCTTCTGAGTGCAGGTGGTGATTACATTTGGCAAAATATCATTAAAACTCCCACTGCACGATGGGTAGGTGTATTATACATGTATATTACAATTTCCCCAACGTATTTGCCTGGCCTAATCACACTCGGCAGTCCACGCTTTATAATGCGTGCCGGTTCGAAATTCTGAAAATTGGTGAAAGCGTGGGGGTTTAAACTTTTTGGGTAAAAAGCGTGGACTGATATAAAGCGTGGGATTAAAATAAAAAGCGTGGGGCTTCTTCCAACTTACAGTATATTTTTATTGAATGATAAAATAATCATAGTTCCAAGAAAATCACCAAAACTTGCACACTATGTCGCAAGATAAAATTCCATTTGATGCAGGCTCGCGCTTGTTTACGTGAATCCAGTGCAATGTACACAATATCCTCCCCGAAGCGCTGCCAAAACACCTACGCTATATGCAAATGTCCGATTTTCCATGACGTGTTATTTTTCTTTACATTGATCGTATATGAGTGACGTCATTAACATGCATAATTGATTGAGCGAAGCAGCACGGAAGAAGTAGGATATAGTCGCTGAACACAGCGTCGTCAAGTTTCATGACAAGAACAACATTTGAACACCATAAAAGTACAGTTATTCATTAAAATGCTTATTTTACAGTGCAGTAGTAGTTTTTCACATATAATTTGCATTGTTCACGTAATGTATCAATTAACTTATTGGAGAGAAAAACATCGGACTCGCACATGTGAAATAGGTGCAGAATTCGGCGTACTTGATACTTGAACCAAATTAAATGCGACTTTGTCAGTTTACAAATAGCGGAAAAAGCAAAAAGTGGTGGGGGTCAAGAATTTTCAGTATAAAGGGTGCCTCAGTAAAAAGCGTGGGGTCAGGAATTTTCAGTATAAAGGGTGCCTCAATAAAAAGGGTGGGGGTAAAATAAAAGGGTGGGAGTCAAACCCCACTGCCGAGTATGCTAATTGGAGTGTATTTTATAGCTCTCATTTTATTTACTCAGAGTATATTAGTCAAAGACATAACAAAAGGTGCTAATAACATGTACACAAAGAGTGTGTACTCAATTGAAAAATCAGGAACAATTATATACAGTGTTTCTAAATCAATGGTATAGTTTTACAGTTTCTCTCTACTAAAAGAAACTTTAACCATTAAAACCAATTAACAAACATAACATCAAAAGTAAAACATAATCCGATATAATTTTTCTGTTGAACAAACTTTAACAAAAACGTCACACAATGACACCAGCTCTATTACATTTATTCCTGTTTATAAATAATAGCAACTACAAACACAATTATTGAGAAATAATTTTTCACAATGAAGGAAGGACGGACGGAAGGAAGGACAGATCTTCAGACGGAAGCGTTCTTATAATCTTTACTCTATTCCATGGCGTCATTTACGATAATAAGGGGCACAAACATGCGGTTTTTAGACCTGTTTTCGAACTGTATCAATCAAGCCCAAAGACTTGTACAAAGACTACTTTATTTTTAAGTTAAGCATTCTAATTTTTGGAAAACAAGTTTTCTAATCTATTTCATAACCACTTTAAATCGAAGTGACATATAATATTGCAATTATATGCAAAGTCTTACCCTACAACATATATAATATGCCGGGTATGCCCTCAAACAAGGTTAGACTGAAAATGGGTTCTATCACAGCCTCTATGATTCTTTTTTTTTTGTGTGTGTGTTTTTTTCAAACAAAAAAGCTTAATCATTTGAGGCATGGCGTTTTTATAATAATATCATCAAAATTTATTATACAGTAGGCCTACTTGTTGTCCATACAATAATACTTAAGCACCGGAAAAATACAACATTTTTGAGAGCAAATTTCGCACACCAGTTTTAGAAAACTCACGATTTGTGTGATTTATCCATAATATTCCTAAAATGTGTTTTTTGGAAAATTGAATCCTTTTGAATGAACCGAAAATTCACGATTATATCCAAAATTCATGAATTTTAACATTTTTTGCACGTCACAAATTCTCCTGGTGCTTTTAAAATAATAATGGTACATCACAATTTCATGATATAGTATTTCATTATGCAGACTTAACTTTCCACACATGCATGACATGTACATGTGTAGGGCCACATTAGATTGCTTTTTAAATCTGAAGTTTTAAGGGGGTACTACACCCCTGGGTAATTTTGTGCCTATTTTTGCATTTTTCTCAAAAATTATAGCGCAGTGGTGACAATTATGCATGTAGTAGGGGCAAAGACTACAACTATTGCTCTGAAAATTCAGCAACTCAAGGCAAGGTTTTCCCTCATTTTTGACTGCACAGTGCAACTGCACAACTGCTGTCTATACCGAAATAAAATTTCCAGTGCAGTAGTTGTAGTCCTTGTCCCTATCTATAATATACATATCTTACTTGTCACCAATGTGCTATAATTTTTGAGAAAAATGCAAAAATAGGCACAAAATTGGACAGGGGTGTAGTCAGGGCTACGAAATCACCGGTATCATGGTACCAGCGTTCCCAGAAAAAAATTCATAGTCGCAGAAAAACAAAAAACAAGACGGTAAAAATATGTTTAATATCCTAATCATTTATTTTAAAGGAAGGTGACCTGATATTTGGAAAATCAAATCTGACTAATTCCAAATGGAATTACCGACATTTATACAGTCAGGGTTCGAATTCGTTAAAAAAATTTGCGTAGCAGTTTTTGGCTAATTCATCATAATCGGGATACTTCCATATACTTAAGCACTATAAAAAGTGCTATACAACTGCAAAATTGGGTAGCAGTTGCTTCAAAATAAGGAGCAAACTGCTATGCGATACAGCCGAATTCGAACCCTGTATACAGTGTGATATTGGTAGTCTACAGTATTTTTATTTTAAATGATAATCATCATGATCATGTAATATATTGATTTCAAGTGAAAGGCCATATTTTTCTCATAAACATATTGAATTTGAAATTAGAAGTTCCAACTCAGTGTATTTCCCAAGATATCATCAAAAAACTGCCGAATTAGTCAAAACTATGGTATACCATAGTTTTGACAAATTCGGCTGTTTTTTGATGATATCTTCGGAAATACACAGATTTGGAACGCCAAATTTCAATATGTTTATGACAAAAATATGAGCTTTCTTCTGATACCAAAATCAGCACTTTGATGAGGTAAAGTGGGGGATGAGATTTTCAATCAGGTTACCGGCACCTTTAATACCATTTTCCTCCAGATCTGAAAATCACCTCTTGTAAAATATATTTCTGCGAACTTTGAGAGCTTTTGAGGATAGCTCATAGCTGATCAATAAAATTGAACGCGAGGAATATTTGTAAACAAAATATGAAAATAAACAGATGACTTTTAATTTGTTGATTTTAAATTTTGTATGGCTCGATCCACTGTAGTCTCTAACGCTACTGCGTCAACAAGAGTTCCAGACCAGACGACACCGCTGGGATCCCAGAAAGTAAATGCGGTAGAGTCTAACTGGGTTCATACCACTAAATGGCCTCTATATAGTCTCAACTTTGCATAAAAATTGCGCAAAATCGGTACAATATTAACAATTTTAGTGTTGAAAATTGTGTTTGCTAGAACTTGTGAATGTGATCTCTACAAATTTTAAATGAAAACACAACAATTTGAGTGATATTTACGATTATATGCGCATGAACAGACGAGGTCAAAACATGGTTAGCAGTCGGATGCCACACGGAAAAATCTGGCCTTTTTATATGGCGCTAATTTTCTCAAAAAGTAGACCTAAATTCCGTAAATAAATTCATCAGGATTATCCATAATTCATAATTTGCAAATGTTCTTGTGTACAAATCCAAAAGTATTTCAGTATAAAGATCTTAAGAGCCAGTCTCCCTTATTATGTACGGATTTGCGATACAAAAAAAAATAGAATTGTCTCTAAAAAATAATTTTGGTACATATTTATAGCACCAACAACTCACATGTAAAATATGAGCGTGCACAGCGCCCTCGTTCAGCTTTAAAAAATTCTTGAAATTTCAGCCTCTCTGAGCCTTACTTGCAAATGGTAAACTTTGGAGGTGCATAACATCGTGCGCCATCATCATCCCAACCTGCATTTTGCATTTTTTAAAGTACCAAATGGTTACATTACAAAAACCAAGAAAAAAATTGGGATCTTGATGGCGCACAAAATCAGCAAATCCAATGATTTGATGTAAAGCGCCCTCGTGCAAACTTCAAAGCATCATAACGGGCTGCGCCATCAAGATCCCAAGTCCGAACAAGTTTGAAATTAAAGACCTCCATGGCAAGTTTCATTTTTCAGCAAAAATTTGTTGGGATTTCGTTGGCGCACCGAGTTAACAGAGGTCAAAGGTCAAAATTTCCTATTTTCGCACATTTTTGCACGCCTGTATTATTGCGCACCAACGTCACCTGACTCTCCAAATAGCATTTCATCAAAGAAGAGGTAATTCTCTGCAAGAACTGAAAAAATTAGCTTGGGATCTCTTGATCTTCATATTTTTCTGATTTTTTGAAAATGGACTTAGCCTTATTTTGGAGGTCAATTTGACCTCTTTTTCCCACTCGCTGCACAAAGTGGGCTTTTTACTGCATCACAAAAAGATGCGCCAACAAGATCCCAATTTTATTTTTCATCGTCTAGCTTCTTTGGCGACCAGTAGACAAAAAACAAGCAACAGCTAATTGGGATCATGTGGGCGCACTAATATAAAAGAGGTCAAAGGTCAAGCTTTGAGCCAAAGTGATGCATATTTGCCTATGTGCAGCACGAAAGTGGAACTTTGACCCGCAATAAAAATGTGCGCCAACAAGATCCCATCTTACTTTTTGGATGATTGGATAAGGTCGCATGTCATAAGTTGGGTACAATTTCCATTACATGGTCAAAAATGACAAAAAATGTATTTTTTGATATGTTGTATATATTGGAAACCTCTAATAATTAACACCATTTTTAACCTTATCACATGCTTAATTTTTGAGATATTGCTTAATTACTAATTAATTAATACACAGGTGTCTATGTAAATCTCAATTTTCAAATGCGTTTTTCTCAAATCGGACCTCAATTACAAAAATGACTGCAAAATTTTTATTTCATGCAAGAATGTCATCCGATTTGGAGGATATGGTCTCAATACATTAATGCTTCAAATGAACTATTTAAAATAATTGTACGTATGTTAATTACATAGTGAAGGTCAATGACCTTTTTACGAGTAATTAGCGAGACGGTTATTCTATTATTAAGGAAATGAATATCAAGAAGAGAAATGTACATTAGCATGTTGCTAAAAATACTGAAATTCAACTAGGATTTCATTTAAAATGAAAAAAAAGGAACATATAACCATTTAAGGTGGTACTACACCCCTTGATAAATTTGTGACAATTTTTGCATTTTTCTCAAAAAATAATAACACATTGGTAACAAAAGTTATGTAAATTATAGGGGTATTAGGAATCAAGTTACTACACTGGAATTTCAGTGACTCAAGACAAGCGGTACACTTTATTTATGATAAAAGAGGTACCGCTAGAATGTACCTCATTTCTTAACTTATATAATGAACCCCTTGTCTTGAATCACTGAAATTTCGGTGAAGTATATTGGAATCCTTGCCCCAATAATATACATAATGTTTGTTACCAATGTGTACACAAAATGTAGTAATTTTGTAGATACTTTTTGAGAAAAATGCAAAATTAGTCACACAATTTATCAGGGGGTGTAGTACCACCTTAAGTAGTCAGTAATTGTTTTAGTTGTACAAATTCAACATTCAAAGCTATCAATACATCATACCCTCACTAGATTTGAAAAAGTAACCAGTAGTTTTGACATGCTGACATGTGAATTTTCACATAGGCCCTATTGCACACTCCCGCATCCGCCTGCTCCACATCCGCCTGCTCCTCCACCCCTGGCATTTTTCATTTCAACTGATGTGATTTTTTTACTGAATAATGTATAATTATATGCTTCAGTAGATTGAAAGAGTATAAAATTAGGCTTAAAATGAGGTATCAACCACTGCTGTAGGGTATGGGATTATGGAAAGCCAATCAAATTTGTATCACAATTTTCAGAAAAGTGTAATCCCTCCACCCTTTTTGCATACCCAACTTATGACATGCGACCATAAGGGGCTTATGTATAACTAATTAACAAGTTTTAAAAAAGTGGGATCATGTGGGCGCACTAATTCAGTTCTTGCAGAGAATTACCTCTTCTTTGATGAAATGCTATTCGGAGAGTCAGGTGACGTTGGCGCGCGATAATACAGGCATGCAAATATGTGCGAAAATAGGAAATTTTGACCTTTGACCTCTGTTAACTTGGTGCGCCAACGAAATCCCAAAAAATTTTTGCTGAAAAATGAAACTTGCCATGGAGGTCTTTAATTTCAAACTTGTTCGGACTTGGGATCTTGATGGCGCAGCCCGTTATGATGCTTTGAAGTTTGCACAAGGGCGCTTTTCATCAAATCATTGGATTTGCTGATTTTGTAATGTAACCATTTGGTACTTTAAAAAAATGCAAAATGCAGGTTGGGATGATGATGGCGCACAATGTTATGCACCTCCAAAGTTTACCATTTGCAAGTACATGTAAGGCTCAGAGAGGCTGAAATTTCAAGAATTTTTTTAAGCTGAACGAGGGCGCTGTGCAAGCTCATATTTTACATGTGAGTTGTTGGTGCTAATATGTACCAAAATTATTTCTTAGAGACAATTCTATTTTTTTGGTATCACAACCCCCCTTATTCATGTACATAATAAGGGAGACTGGCTCTTAAACATACCTCAATGACGTTTCATACTGCACCATATAGTACTTTCTCAAATTGACTGATTTTTTTTTTCATATTTGAATTTTCAGATTTTTTGCAACCTGTTTGTAATTAGTAGTTTGTACAACGGCGGCTCCTGCCTGGACCCCGCTGGGGCTTCGCCCTGGACCCCACCCGTTCTTACTCACGCTCCGAATCCGTGCTGGCAGAAAATATTCTAAACAGCACTTCACGTTCCCAGAAAGGGAATTATTTTCCGCTGCCCTGGGTGTACATGTAGTACTCCCTTAAGGGGTACTACACCCCTAACCAATTTTGTGCCTATTTTTGCATTTTTTCTGAAAAATTACCGCGCATTGGGGACAAGTAAGATATGTAAATAATAGGGCAAGGACTACAACAACTGTACTGAAAATTCAGCAAATCAAGGCAAGTAGTTATTGATTTATTGATCAAATATTGGGTTTCCCTCATTTTTGACTGTAACTCCACAACTGTTGTCTGTCCTGAAATAAAATTTCCAGTGCAGTAGTTGTAGTCCTTGCCCCTATAATATACATATCTTACTTGTCACCAATGCACTATAATTTTGAGAAAAATGCAAAAATAGGCACAAAGTTGACCAGGGGTGTAGTACCCCCTTAAGGTAACACAATACTACAAGAAATAATACAATATTCATGATAATTTATTAATTATGATATTTTATTGAATTCCCGCTAATAAATATTACTTGCTTTTTACAGTCTTCTTTATATACCGGCATATGAGGAATTGGTATTGGATATCACTTGCTTAAATTTAGTTTTTATGTGAGGAATGGTAGGAAGGATATTACTTGCTCTTTAGTCTTATCTTCATACATGTATGTGAGGATCTAAGATCTAGAAACACCACCAAAATGCTGTTTTGTTAGCTGAATCTTTTTGATGAAAGTCAATCTTTGACAAGATGTAACGTTTTTGGCTTTCTTTACTCAAGGGCTGTAATTTGATATATAAAATGATGTGGTTTGATGGCAAATGTGAATTTACCTTTCTACATAGGACAGCTGTAATGAGCTGTATGTATACCTGGTCTCATGTACCTAGTGTATGACATTTTGAGAGCCAGATTTGATCATCAGTTCATCACCATTTGAAGCATGGTGTAGCTTACAAACAGGACACATAATTTCAGGATATTGACTACAACAGTGACATGGTAAGTGAAATAGTCCCGGGAAATAGTCAGGGAAGAATACCTTGGTGTACATTTGAAATGTAATTTCTGGTCTTTGTACATGGACTTCATGTCTCCCTAAATATTCCACACGCATGATGAGAACAGCTGCTCTATCAGATTCAGATTCAACTTTATTTTAGCCACGGTGGGCCCACTTCAACCCTAGGTTGTTCTTCCTTGGGGCCGTGCATGAGTCAATTGCAGTGATTGGCAGAACATTTTTGACAAAAGTCAATCTTTGACTAGATGTAACTTTGCTACGGAAAGCGCAACGACAAAATGGTTTTCAGTTTTGGCTTTCTTACATGGCTTTAATTTGAAATGTGTATGAGTGACTGGGTATATTGTACCTGAGAATATCAAACATTATATTACATAATGATCAGTATGAGTATTCAGTTAATTCAGTCTGACCAATTCCATTGAATTCCAGGCTAGATTTCTTGAATAAAATTACCTGCAAGAATTGCTTTCCCTGGGTGTGTAGTTTTGCCTCCTGTCCTTGGAGCTGCTGCCCCAACAGCCAGTGGTCTTGCGTGGAAAGGTTGCACTCGGTTTACTTGGTTCATTACGCCCGGCTGATTCAGTGGAAAAACACTGCCACTCCCCCGTGCTACGTCCCCATTCAATCCGGGAAGCGACGCCTTCTCAGTTGCATTCAGACGATAACTCATTCTGATATTTAATGCACGTAATTCTAATTAGAAACCATAAAGCACACTTCTTGCATACTTTCTGCACCCTGCTACGTAATAACTTTACAGGTATAATATTGAACTTCAGTGCAAGACCAGTGCTTTTCTGAAGCAGTCCACATCAAAATGTAAACATTCATCACACGATCACGTTTCATAGCTAATAACATTTCTATATTTACTTTCATATTTTACCATTTTACTGCATATTTACTATCGTAAAGCCTCTAGTTATATCTGAATGCTTGCTAAATAATTAATAAACAATCATTAAATTCTTAACAATGTAAAAGTTTTGAAGTAATTTATCATTTTAAAACATTTATTTTAGGGAAATTTTTATCATTTTTAACATCACAAATTTCTCAGGTCATCGATTTTATCTGTGTCAAAGGTCAATTGATCAGCTGATCAGTGAGCATTTGTGCGATTTTGGCCGATAATATGGTACAGGACCATATGGCAGGAGCATGTTTGACTTAAAATTATTTTCAATTTAGGTACATGCTTCAGGAGCATGTTTCAATGAGCATGTTTGAATTACATGCTCCAGGAGCATGCTTGTCAAACACATGCTCCTGGTCATTCTAAGGGGCTGTACAATAATTATGAGCCCTGGGGGAGGGTAAAATGGGGGGGGGGGGCTTGACATTTTTGGCGAGCCGAAAGTGGGGGCAAGCAATTTCTGGCAAGCCGAGAGGGGTAGGCAAGTGATTTTTGGCACGAATTCTTGGGGCCGCCTTTTAAATAAAACGCTCTATTAAGGCCTATTAGACCATTAGGTCCGTATGCACAAAAGAGTTAGACCGGGTCTAAAGTTAGACCTGGTCTAAGTGGAATTTATTTCCATCAGGAATGATCCTTTACTCTTATTTCCTTCCTAGAGTAGCTAGCAAAATCTAAAGATTTAAATGCAAAGGTCAAAAATAATACAAAATAACTGAAGCAAATGTAAAGGAAAATGTCCTTTCTCCTGGGATAAAATTCCACTTAGACCAGGTCTAACTTTAGACCTGGTCTAACTCTTTTGTGCATACGGACCGTTTGCAAATTGGGATCCCAAAAATTTGGCATGTTCAAAAGGGGGGGGCAAAGATTTTTTGGCAGGCCGAGGGGGGGGAAGCGGGCAAGCAAGCAGTTTTTGGCGAGCCGTTTGGAAATTTTACCCCCCCCCCGGACTCATAATTATTGCACAGCCCCTTAAAAGCTGAAATTAAACCTTTCACAAAAGGCAAAGCAATTTAACAAAATTGAAATTTACTACCAGCGTCGATGTCGTCAATATGTATCACTCCTTCAGTCATGTTACGGTACAATCCTTTGTTGTGTAGATCACTGTCCCACATGCGCCTGTACCTACTGTGTTATGAACATCGCGAATGCGTTCGACTAATATTTCCATCGTAATAATAAAACAACGGTTCCTGCATTTTATTCAAAATCTTGGATTTTGACAAAACTACAGCACCTCAGAGGATGTTTAAAGACATTCCCACAACCCAATGGGGTTTCTGACCTTGTATGTCTGGCTTTTGTACACATGTGGTATAGTTGATCATACCTTGCATTGGGATTGTGTGCAAATATCTGGTGTTTTCATCCTATTATTTAACATTCAAAACATCGAGACTTAGGAATGAAATTAATGCAGTGGGACAATATGAATTAATGTTTCCTGTAAGAAAATCAAATATCAGTCCTAAGTCTCAACTATTAGCTCGTTGGCTGCAGTTTTAAAATTACCATTTTGTGTGTGTGGCAATGGGGACTTTGCCTTTAAAATTAGGCTATATTGATCAAATTTCCCAATCATAGTGCATTGTAGGAATGCCTTTAAGCCTCCTCTGACAGCACCTAGTAGCCTACCTATCAATCTAGGGTCTTGAGGGCAGTGTTTACTCTCTCTGGAAATTGGGTGCGCCAAATGAGACATTATCTTCCCAAATTGGCCAAATTTTGGCTCAGTAATTCCCCAAATTGACTAATTGTAATACAGCATTGCAAATTTGTGTGGGCCAAAAATAATTTTCACTGGGCCAAAATTGAGACATACGGCCTCTGAGTAAACACTGCTTGAGGGTACCGTATGTTGGTTTCCCGGAGGGGGTTCTCCCTGGTTGAAGGTATACGGGGATGTGCCACGGTTTTGGGGTACCTTTTCAGCAATTTTGGTATATCAATGGGTGGGCTTTCAGTTGAGACCAAATGCGCCCAATTGGGCGCATTTGAGCAATTGCCCCTGAAAGTGCCCAATTAGGGGAAATTTGGGTGCTTTATGGGTGTTTTTGGTGAAAATTGGTATACTTACTAATGGGTGGTAAATTCAGCAAAAAGTAGGTATAGAGAAAGTCAGCATCCGAAAGTCTGCATGGTATATCCCTGTAAATTTTTTTCGAAGACCCCACCCCCGGGGTTGGTTTAATAAAGTACAATATAATCGTATAAAAAAACAGAATTTTGAAAAATATTATGGGTGTCCTCATGTTATAATATGGCCCTGTAATTATATGGCTTTAATATTTATAAGGGGCTGTGCAATAATTATGAGCCCCCCGGGGGTAAAATTTCCAAACGGCTCGCCAAAAATCGCTTGCCCCCCCCTCGGCCCGCCAAAATCGCTTGTCCCCCCCCTCGGAGTCTCGGCCCGCCAAAAATCTTTGCCCCCCCCTTGAACATGCCACATTTTTGGGATCCCAAGTTGCAAACCTTAAAAGGTCTAGATGTAGGGCCTATGTTGTGAGCGCAGCGAGCAGGAAAATATGCATATTTAAGCGTTTCCGTAGGCCTACTGTTTTCCTAAGCCTTTTTAGAGCGTTTTATTAAAAAGGCGCCCCATGAATGAGTGCCAAACTGAAAAATCGCTTGCCCCCCCCTCTCGGCTTGCCAAAAATGCTTCCCCTTCTGCTCGCCAAAATTTCTTGCCCCACCCCTCCTCCCAATTTTACCCTCCCCAGGGCTCCTAATTATTGCACTGCCCCTAAGGGAACCTTGTTAATAATTATTATGGTCCTGGACCATATTATCGGGCCAAAAACGATGAGTGACGTAAAAGGTCAATGCTGTGAGATTGAGAATTGTACGTTCATGGATGCAACCATTATCACATTTAGGGGAAAATCGTCGAGGAGCAAAGTGGAATGACATTTTTATTCCCAAAATAACTGTTTAATCCTTAAAGGTTTAGACCTAAATAGAGGGATACAGTAAAATGAAAAATAATCCCATGATTTATGTTTACAGAACATTACTAAAACTGATTTTTCAAAGTGAATTTTGAAATAATTCCAACAATATTGCTACCTGGCCAAAATGAGACTGTCAAAGCTGGTTGCTAGGGAAGCACATGTACATGTCTCTGGAATAAATTGGGAAGTAAACAACGATTTTTACAGCTTACTTTAGGCGCAAACACGCTTTTATTTAGGCAGTTGTGGAGTGTATTTTGTGATCAAAATCTGCTGTTTCTTTCTAACGATCTGGTGAGTTCTTCACAAGTATAATACTATTATAAATAGTGCATAAATACAGAACAACCATGAGTCCATGGCCATGCAACATCAGTGACGTGCATTGGCTATTTTAAAGCTTCCCTGTTTAGTCTTTGATTTATTAGAACTAGCGGGATTCACTCGGTCGGACATCCGGGAACATTATCCCCTTCGTCCCCTTTGCACAAGCGCGCCCATAGCAACCAGCTCGAGAAAGGGGAACTGCACATGCGCTGCACATGCGCACACTGGTTTTACAAGGCTATTTCCCCTTTGTGACGCGCGGGTCCCCGCTAGATCATGGGAGCGTTCACCATAACAGGACTAATTACTGAACAGGTAAAATCATTGAAAAGGTACATTTTATTTTTCTAAACCTGTCTCTTCTTACACTTTCTTTTTTAGTTTCTTTTGCTTAGCCTTAGCATGGAAGAAAGAGATGAGAAGGAACCACAACGACTTCGATCGGCCAAGTTTTAATCCGCTTATCTATTGACGCATGAAAAGAAAAGCTATCAATGGTACTTACTTTCATGTATGATCCATTTACCGCGATCGATGCTTGGCAAAATCATTACTGGAAAAATTTATAACAAACCCATCCACGAACAAACAAACGCTACCCAGAAGTAAGATTATGGAATTTCACTGATGCTCTGAACATGTATAGTAGCTTTGTTTTGGGATCTACAGTCAAACTGTTTTCTTGATCGTGTTGTGTAGAAAATGTCCTATAAAACATCGAAAAGGTAATCAAAATCGGCTGTTTTTTTGCTGAGTTTCATCTTTAGCAAATAAGGTAAGATTTTGGTGACTTTTTCGATGAAAAATAGATGTAAAATGTTCTTAAATAATGCACAATGTTCCGGTTGAGTCCGGTACATAAAACCTGTTTAATTTAATAGTTTATATGTGTATAATCGTAACTAGCTAACTCTGTTTCAGTGCCAAAGACTGCCAACTCTGAGAAAAAAGTCATCAAACTTCGAAAAAATTGGGCAAAATGGAAGAAAAAGATGTAGGCCATCAGTGACCGATGATCACGTCACCAAAGAAAATCCTATAGGGTGCTTGCACGGAAGGTCATTAGTTCAAATCATCCTTCACACACGCTCCAGAAGACATGCAAATACATGGAATACAATACCAATCACCTATTTAACGCAGGGTATTGATCAAAGTAAATCCTCATGAATAACAATGTCAACTAAATGTCGGTAAAGGGAGTGGACAAAGTGAATGCGTTCGTTGTGGTTCCTTCTTATCTCTTTCTTCCATGGCCTTAGCTTGTGATTTTCCGTTCCCATGTTAATTTATTTAACCTCGTTCCCATTATTTTCTAAATCTGTTCTTTCTTACATTTCCTTTAGCTTCTTTGTTTATTTGCTGCTTGTGATTTCCCGTTTCCATGTTTTTTTTTTTTTTTTCTGTTCTCATTATTTTAGCTTCTTTTTTCTTACATTTCCTGATTAGTTTCTTTATTTTGTTCCCGTTTCATTTAGTTACTTTAACCCGTTGGCCTATTACTCGTACTTTTTTGTCATCATTTTAATGTTATTTTTCTTTATAGTACCGCTTCATGTTGCTTATACATTAATATGTACAACAAACATCTTTTTCACATATTTATTAGGCATAGCGTGTCTGCGGACGTGTTCACCCGTTATCATAATCCCGTGACCCGTCCATGTACCTTTTTGTCCTTTATTTTTCCTTCTTTCCGTATTATCATGTCCACTGCCGGGGTCCACTGGTCTATGGCTCGCAGTCGCGTGGCTCTGCGCCGTTTACGCGCCCATTGGCGTAGTGCGCTTTACGCACGAGGCGCCGACGCGCTGCCGGCCAGCTGCAGTGACGTGTAGGCTGACAACCGAATAACATAAAAAAAAACCTGTTTTTACCCATATTTTCACTGTTTTTGCAGCCAATTCTTGACCGTTTTCAACCAAATAAAGTTTAAACACGTTCCTGTATATTCATCGATCTCCCGTATGAATTTGGCGACATTTGGATCGAAACTGACGGAGCCTTTAATTATAGGCATACATAGATACATAGATACAACATTCGCCTATTTATAGTAAGATTACCGCCATGTTGTAACATTTCCTTAAAAAATAGTATTTCTTTAGCTTTTTTTAAAGTTTTACTGAGTCAGAGGGACAGATTTAAGCTCCCTGATAAGTTTGAGCGGATGCAAGTGAGGTATTAGAAAATTGGAATTTATTACGAATTTACGGTACTCAACCGAGTGCAAGAATCCTTTTCTCCCAGTGGAATTTTGCAAGAATCCATGGATTCTCGCCATATAACTTTGCATGATAAATTGAAATATTTACGAGAATCCATTTAGATTCTTGCAATTTTGTTGACGAGAATGGATTCTCGCCGAATTTCTGACCCTGTTCTGTCGGTCCAACATCCGGGCTACCTCTAGTCTCGGGCCCAAACTGCATGTGACTCACGGTTTGTCATGAACGATAGAAACCGGCTGTGAAGGAGGCTACATAGCGATGTTGTTGGAGTGACATTCAATTGCGGAAAAAAGCACTCGACCATGGAATTTAATTTTAAGTTTGTCAGTAGGCCTATATACACGATAAATCCTGTAAGTTTCTTCCACTCTGTAGACTGTAGACTTAGAAACGGTTGTTTGATTCCATTGACTAGTATTTGTGATCAAAATTTACACAAATGACAGAAATCATCAACAAAAATCAAATCAAGGACTTGGTTTCACTCGACCGTGAGTCGCATCATCAACCGGAAGTGACGTGACACGGACCGACAGAATATACGAATCCGACGAGCCACATTCCAAGTTTCCAACTCCTCACTGGCGGCCATAGATGGGGCCATCCAGACAGGGTCTAATTCTGCATAAAACCGGGCAACGTTATTTCTATAGATCTGCTGCGCATTCAAATTGCATTGTATTGCATCGTAATTTCATTTGTGTCTATGCTAATTATGTTTACACAACATGAACTCACGTGTTTTCAAGCAAATTCGCCGATAATAGGTGATCAAAAGCGATCGGAATGTTACAAAAGTACAGATCGCATTCAGCTTACTTCATATGAGATGATCTTTGGAAAAATACGGCATAATTTGTCTTGGTGTTTGCGGAATGCCATGCAGTAAAATATTAATAGGGGCCTACATTACGGCAATTCATGATTGACAACTAACAATCGGCGTGTCCTTCGTATCCTCCACTGTCAATTTCTTATCCACTCACTAATCCTCACAAAAGCTTTGTGTTGATTACGTAATGTGTGGAGGCAAATTGCAATAAGTACAATGAAATAATGAGTAGGGCGGGCTCGAGGCGGGTTTCTTCTTCATCTTACGTAACAGTATTGTTCTCCAAAAAACCGGAAGCTTGTCGTTTGGAGCTCTAGCTGAAATACAGCAAGATAATGTAAGATAGTAAATGTAAACCTGTATTTTAGCTAGAGTATCTCGAGCTAGGGCCATCCATCCATTTTACGGGATGCCAGTATCATTGGCATGCAGCGTTTACAAGCTCTGATGCACTCGGGATAGTGGGCGTCTTGGATCGCCATCCAAACGAACTAAGCTAGTTTGGCGCGGATCACTTGGCTTGTCGGAATCGTCTATAGGCAAAATATTAAATTCTTGATCATGAAAGGATGTACCTTCTGCGTACTGTTGCATCAGCGTACTTTTCGTGGAATAACACAATTGCACAACCAGACCCTTTTACGCAACCTTCCCTGAAGATTTTGATATAATTATAGAGAAGGCAATTAACTAAATTTATATTTGCTTGAAAAATTTTTTTAATCAAAGAATTGGCCTCAAAATCAGTGAAAATAGGTTCATACATACTCGCTATATAACAGCATGCGTGATTGGTCGATAGGCGGGCAAGCGGGCATAAACAACGCTTATGCCCGGCGTTCCGATCATAAACAAGCCGCGAGAACTGATGGACGCCGCGAGTAGGATATTACGCGTCTTTGTTCATGAGCTATTTACGCATAAGCGCGAGTGATGTACGCGATGTTCAAGGCCCAAGCACGATGGACTGAGCAAGAAAATGGAGAAACTGTTAAAAATGATAAGGAACTGGTAGTTTTAGTTTAAAATGATGGTATTTTTAGTTTTTAAGGGAAATAACAGCAAGCAGAATGTTACAGTATGTATGAGCGGGGTTCATTCATATATTTTCATGACTAAGCGTTGTTTATGCCCTCGGCTAAAGCCCTCGGGCATAAACAATTGGTTAGTCTTGAAAATATATGAATGAACCCCTAATTTAAACCAGGGTTTTGTAAAAAAAAAAAAAGGAGCAAAATTAAAAACTAATCAGGAAATATGAAAAAGGGAAGCTAAAATAATAAGAACAAAATAAAATAAATAACGTAAACACTCACGCACGTCGCACATGGTGCATGCTTGTAAATGTGCAGCCCAGCTGTTTTGAAAAACAAAAAACCGTCTCGACCGCAAGATTGACAGAAAATGGGCGGCCTGATCGTACAACCACCAATGAAAACAGCGTATTTCGTCAGTGCATTGGGTCATTTACATACGGTACAAACATTAATGAGCTAGACGATTTATACAAGATGCTCGGCTTTGCCTCGCCGATCGCGGTTTGTACAATGTAAAACCATGAAGAAAAAATTGACAGTGCCAATACTAGCTGTGAGTGTCGAAATTTAGTTGATTTTTATTGGCCATATAAAGCGGCCAGGGCCTGAGGAATTGGCTGACCAAATAGTATATTGAGACCGGGCGTCTTGACCAAGACTACCTGTTTTAGTGAACGCCCCAATTTACTTATCAAGTAAGGACTTGTGTGAAGAGCGGATGTCCCACTAGTTATGATCAATCCAAAATTAGATTCATTTTATTGAAGAATTTCGGCTCTCATGCTACTCTCTTCAGTCTCTTCATGAACAATTACTGCAATAATCTGCTCTACTGACTCATTTTGATTTTTTTCGTTCCTAGAATACCAACTCATCTTGACCATGTCCAAACTGATCCAAGCACCTCCTAAATTTACTCATGGAGAGTGGACCCATTCCAACCATGCTAATTACAACAGTGCAGAGAAGCAGAGGGCTAGTGCAGAGAGACTCATAGATGAGAGCAATAGACTTATTGATGAAACAGATGAAAGCACAAAGAAGAGTCAGAGGGATGTCAACAAGAAATTTGGTAAGAGATCGCTGGAACACAAAGTCTTGTTTAAAATTCCATCTCGCAGTGTAAGGACCAATCTTGATTCTTGCCAAAACAATTTAATATGCAGAATCATTCTATTGCATATACTTTAAAACGCATGCAAATCAACTCTGATTCATTCTTGGTAATCAAGTTCTCCGATTCATGGTCATTGTAAATTGAACTCTTGCTTTGAAACTTTAACTAATTTGTTTTTCACAAACTGCCAATTGGATGGTGTTGCTACCAGTGCATCAGTGAAATTGTCTCAAGTTCCTATCAATTATACAATTCTGTGAAATTGTCTCATGTTTCTATGCCATGTGTCATCAGGATTGCTTTTAAGTATTGTAATAAATTTGACCAGTAGCGCTTACTACTAGTTTCCCTTATTATAACTGCTCATGGTTTGAATGTCATATCTTTACAGAACAAAGAGTAGATGATGTCTCATTCTGGAAGGATGAGTTGAATCGTAAACTTGATTTACACCAAAATGAAATTGACACACTAGTAGCTTACCAGACTAGATTAAAGAATGCTCTTGACGCATGCCAGGATCCACTAGCAATTGTTAACCAGTGCTTAGGATACAGGTGAGTGAGTCTATCCATTACATTCATCATACATGTCCTTCCATCTACACCAAACTTAATCGAAGTTACCTACATGTATGAGGGTCCTTTCAAGAAAAACACAAACATGTCACACACCCACCTGCATGCACATACACAAATGTTTGAATGTCAGGCAATGTAAAGGGTATAAAAATGTTTTAATAACAGTCAGAAAACATTCTAACATAATGTTATTAAAAAAAACATTTTGCAAAAATGTTTTCCATTTTTACATTTTGTCAACATTTTTTAAATGTTTCCCCATATAAAATGATAAAATGTTGTCATGACCTTTATATACCGGTAACCCGACATTTGAATAATATTAATAAAATGTTATGGCCAAGTCCAAATGTGTTTATAACAGCGTACAGACATTTTTGTGTTTGCTGGGACACTTAGCATTGATTGTGAAAATTATGTTTAAAAACTAGAAAATCAATATCCCCTGACCTGTTTGCCAACCAACCTCACCACCATCATTACTGATGATGTGATGATGGCAGTTGAGACCATACAACAGTTTTTATCAGTAAAACTTGTCAATTTCAAGATCAAAATTAACTTTGCAAAATCATTTTGAATCACGATCAAAGCACACATAAGAAGTACCTTTAGATTACAAGGATCATATGTAGAATCATTTTATTTAAGGGAAAACAATTTTTTCAGTCTTTTCATTTCCTTTCCTTTATTTTTTCAGAGAGAATCGGGTAGCAATAGACTTGGTCCACGATGACGTAGAAAAGAACCTCCTGAAAGAACGCGAGACAATCATAGGAGTGATGGCGCTACTTCAGAGGACCCTTGATCAAACAACTGAACAGATACGTGTGATGCGATCACGGCGCTACCAGTTGGAGAAGGATCTCACTGACAAATTTTCTGCTCTAGACATTGATCAGGACTGTAGGAATCTTAGAGATGACCATTCAGCATTGGCAGTCAAATCAGGCGTAGCCAAAATTGAAACAAAGTAAGATTTTACATGGCAAGAGTGGATGCAATCTAACTTTGTTTTTATAAATAAATGCCATTCTTCAATTTAAATAATGGTTAATTGGGATTTTGTTCCAGACCAGGCAATCACAAGGTTTCTGATATATATAGCAATAGCAATGTATTATCGTTTAATAAAAATGAAGAGGATGAAGTTTGCATAGTACTTGCTCGTAAAAAAAACCTACAAAAACTTTTTCTCAACCACTAGGAAAATTGCTTATTTGTGTTCAACCAAGAACTTACACTCTACATGACAGAGCATAGTGCGTAAATAACCTTGCAGAGATCTTTATGTCAACATCATCAGTTGACCTTTCATCATGTCAAATGTCATTGGCAAAAACGACATTAAGGCCATCCCGTCATGTTATAAATAGAAAGCCATGATGGACACATAAAGTAGCGTTGTATGCTTGTGTATAGTCGCTTGTGTCAAGTCGCGGAGTAACAAGCACAGGTGAATATTCTTGGTTGAACACAAATTAAATAATTTTCCTATAGTTGTTATAGAATTGATCGATACATAATGGACACATCTTCAATTAGGAAAACAAATTATATTCTGTATTTCAGATCCATCCTTTTACACAGCTACCTGTATATGAATTTTAAGTCATTTTTAGCCAGTCGAAGTGACGCAATAAATCGTATTAAAGGAGTATTTCGTGATCCTAGCATCCTCTTTTTATGACATTTTTCAGTACATATCCACGAAAAAAGCATATTCCCAAAATTTCAGTTGATTCCGATTTTGCGTTTGCGAGTTATGCATGATTATGTGTATTACACTGCTCCATAGACAATACGTTGTAATTTCGTTCTGGTGCACCAGAACGAAATTCAAATTTCATGATATCTTTGCTAAACGAATTAATCTGCAAGAAATATTTTGTACATAAACATTATGTAGCCAGAGTATTCCAGTGATATAAAAATCTCAACTTTTTTGAGAAAAGTGGGGGATGAGGCTGTGGATCACGAAATGCCCTTTAACTACCATAGCAATAGGTGAAAACAATGAATATATCGCGCTACACTACAAGGAGGTTGCACTTACCACCTGTGTATATCTGCAATCATAGATTGAATACAATATCAGTCTTTTCAAAGATACTAATCTTACAGGTCCAAGTGATCAGCACGAATGGTTCAATGCAGAGGTACCAGGTGAACGTACCAGTGCAGCGCTGTATATTCAAAAATCGTTTTCACCTATTGCTCTGGTAGTTATTCCGATTATTACATAACTTTGCCAGTGTATAGCAGCAAATGATTAGCTCAATATCACAACATCAATTCTCTCTTCACAGCTCTGTAACACCTGAGGATTGGCAGAGTTTCTCTAATGAGAACATCTTGAAGGCCGAGCGTGATCGCAAGTGTTCAGTTGACTTGCGAGCTGTCATTGACAGTCTGCTGAATACGACTGCTAATGACATGCAGCAACAGGTTGATGATACCAACTTGGCATTTGATAAGAGAATCCGTGAGACACATGATACCAAGGCTAAACTGGAGAATCATCTGTCTAGGGTAAGATCTATGTTTCATCCACTGCATAACAGGCAGAATATTATGAAATGCAAAAGAGTAATAAAGATCAAACAAAATGAATTAGATAATGGGAATCGTGATATAGATATATCCAGCCAACACTTGGTTTTTAAAGGGTGTTGTTGTTTTTTTTTGGTTGTTTTTTGCATTTTGCATCAAATAAAAATGCATATCTCAAAAACTAATTGTTATTGGCGGTAGTTTCAGAAAGATGTACTCCATGCAGTGTAGATAAGTCCAGATTTAATAATGTCAACATCCAACCAGGCATCCAACATACCTTGCTTGATCACATGGCAGGTGACAGAGCACAGCATATTGATTCCCTAATAAGTTGATTACAACATTCTATGCAATCCTGTAGCAAATTCTGTAAATAAACAATTGCCACTTTTGCTTCTCATTTTTCTAATCCAGGTCTTCGGGCAAATCCAAGAGATGGAAAACAACATAGACAAGCTGAATAAAGCCATCGGTGATAAAGCAGGCCCAATCAAGCTCTCCACCACCCGTCTGGACACGCGCACCAACAGACCTAACGTGGAACTATGCCGGGATCCCGTCCAGTACCGACTCATCAATGAGGTTGCAGAACTGGAAACTAACATTAACCGTCTGCAGGAAACCCACGCACAGGCAGAGATGGAACTGAAGGGACTGATTCGTGAACAGCTCAATTTGGAAGAGGATATTGACATCAAGTCCAAATCAATGCATGTTGATGAAACACAGTGTATGGGTCTTAGACAAAGCATTAAAATCAAGAGATTTTGAAAAGTAGAGCTTGGATGACATTTGTGTTAGATTATTATAAATAAAATAAAGGTACAGAGGGGTTGACACATCTCTTCTAGATGGTGTGAAACTGTGTTTTGATGTTAGTTGTACTGTGATGGTTTTGAAAAGGTAAATAGTAAAGAATTACAATGGTTAACCTTCAAAAATACCACTTCAACAATACATTGGCACATACAATTTGACAACTTCTTAATAAATAAGAGAAAAAGATACTTATTCCTTGAGAAAATAAATTATGTTTGTATGTTGTAATGGAAGCCCTTTAACGAAAAAGGTCATGGCACTGACTTTAGTTTCAGTATGAAACATTTGATATAAATATAGTATAGGGATGTAGGAATTAAGACAAAACAATATTTTTGTACTAAGAACAAGAATGTAATGTTATGAATGAAAGGGAGTACCTGAATTCTAGATTAATGAAGAAATTTGGAAACTGAAATGAGCACATGAAATGAATTCTTAATCAAGAATCCTCATCAAAAAATTCTCTTCCAGTTGATCTGAGAAAACTGATATTTATAGATGTATAATAATTTGATTCTTCCAAACATATATTCCGTCCGAATACAATTTTACATAATTCCAAACTTAATATATTAGATAGCAATAATTTAGTAATGTACAGTATTTGTGAATATTAGATGTTAAATATTTAATGCACATGTTTGCGTTGTTATAATTTCAATGTTCCTTATCCGTCCACGGCAAACTATAAAAGCATTGTATAGTATTTTGTATTCAGTATGGTCAGATTATAAAGAGAAAAATCTGCTTTTCACTTTTTACATGTAAAATGTGACTCTCATATCGTATCGTGCTTTTTCCATTGTCATATCACAGATTATCTTGAGTTGCTTTTTGTGAATAAAATATATCATTACAAAATTTTGACCATCAGTTGACTTTCATTCCAGTAAGGGGCAGCTCATAATCCAACTTTTTATGTTCATTTTCCATTGAAACAAAATATGTATCTGTTCTCTGAGAATTTGAGTAGAAGACAAAGGCAAATATTTTCAGCAAAAAAAGTTGCAATGGAGAACAGATGCATTTTTTTCAAGCATTAGAATTGGACTTCTGTGCAGAAACATGAATGCAAAAATATTATCTCTTCTGCTTTTTGGCTTTGTGACATTGGTGCAAAATTCAGTGGGTCCTTTGATGTTACTCACTGTACACAAATACACTTCTAAAATTAATACAACAAATATTGGCATGATTACAATCACAAGAGTTTGTAGTTCATAATTTATTTGTCCAAAATACACAATAATTATAATATTATATTCAACTAGATTTCGCGGTTCTCGGGTTGGGCGGTTCTCGTGATAGGCCTATCTATAATTACCCAACACCCGTTACCCATAATACTTGTCCTAACCTTTCAAACTACTACGATATACGTCGCTCAATGATTAATCAACTCTGTTTTGTAGGTGTGACGCTTACTTCGGTACCCATAATCTGAAAACCCATCGTTCACCTCTTTCAAATCCTGTCTTGAAAATAGTATTGGTCCGATGAGATGCACCTGTTAGTCACACTGTAATGCTTTTCCGATGCTCGCACTGTACTCCGCGCACACTCCCGTTGATACTCCGCGATCGATAGCGCACCGCGAGCACGCGATAGTGCACAGCGTGAACGCTGAACGCGCTGAACGCGATAAGCGCCAGCGGACAGAGGACGGACGGACGGACACGACGTAATTAGTATTAAGATGCAGGCGGCGAATGGCATGAGAGCCGCCAACTTGTGAAACCGCCCGGCCGTATGGCATTTTCCATATACTCGGTTAGTTTTGTGGGGTTCATTATCGAACCCCAACGGTTTTAGCATGTATTTATATTATTTATTAACATAGGCCTATTTGTTTGTGATATTTCAAGCGTTTTAAAATTTCAAAATAATCCCATTCAATTACACGGTTGACGATGAAAATTTACTGAATTTAGAGAATGCAATGCGACCACCACCTGATTCAATGTGCTCCCTGCACATACAAACAATCATTAAAATGGATACTATGGACTTATATAGCTCTTCATGTTCCAAGTGCCCCAGAACTTCATTTTGGAGATCAAAATTGTTTTTCTGCCTTAAATGTAAACGCCTTTTGGAAGAAATTTGTACTGATATGATCCAAGTGATTTTATATGGATATCTGAAGACATCACTGCCAATCAAGGCATTAGCCAGAGGGGTGTCTTTAGGGTGTCCAATCCACACCTGATCACTTGTTTTTTGGTAACATTTTTTTTCACATTCACAAAATATACCCTCCCAATGGTGCACCAACCTTTTTGCACAATTTCAACAACTTAAGTAGACATTGTCCATTTGAAACCAAGCAAGTAATTCTTTAGTGTTGAATACCCTTGAATTGCCGTAGGAATGTGCAACCACAACAGATAAAATGCAGTTTCATTGACAAGGGAGCAAACATGCCTACATTGACCCTATTACAATGAAGTTACTTGGCTCTCATGATTAAGTTTGAATCTGTTTGTTATGTGAAAAGGTGTGTGACCAAATTGACAACTGCTACCCCTAATTTATCCGATCAAAATATCGATTTACATATGGGGTGAAACTATTTTATTCCTTGAAGCTTTATTTATTTTTTTGATTCAGTTGACTGGTTTCGAAGAAATGAGCAAAATGACATAATGCATGCATCAATTCAATTCATTCCAAGTTTGATAAACAGGGACTTTTATCATACACGCTCACTCCTTCGTAAAGTTTGTGTACATGTATCTCTCTTCTTTTTTATAATCCGACAGTGTTATGTTAGGCCCCCAAAAAAAATTGTTTGTTTGTCCACGTCCGACCGACCGTGTACCCTGGTCCCGACTGTCTTTTTTTAATTTTTTTTTTTTTTTTTTTTTTGGATTTTTTTTTTTTTTGGATTTTTTTTTTTTTTTGGCATCGATGGGACTTTGGTTAGTACAAATTTAAAGAAAGAAAATGTAAAGAAAATGAACAGTATAACATGCAGAACCATCTCAAGAGTTAAACCAGTGAAGTGCTGTGTGTTTTGACTTATTTACCAGTCTTCAAATTGTCAGTTTCAAGTGCAATATCTGTAATAAAAAAAAAATCCGACCTACCGACCCAACTGTTTCATAAGCCTCTATGGACAAACAAACAATTTTTTTTTTGGCCTTATTGATGCTTTTAATGAAGGTGAACAACCTTACATTGGGTTTCAGAGAAGAACGGCAGTCTGTTGCTCAGATTGCTTTCAAATGTGGAATGAAGTGAATTGACCCATGCGTTATGTAATCTCTCATTTCTTCGCAATCTGCCAACCGATTACAATTAGCGTGTAAGATGCAGAATAAGATGGGCTATATACTGCTTTTTAAATTTTTGGATTATGATCCCTATTACTAAACTTACGTCCAAATTCATTCACTTGGTAATTTTTTTATGGGACACCCTGTAATTCATATTATGGATACAAAATGATTACTTTAGTGGTTAGTTTCAGCAAAATACCATCAGCTGTAATTCAACAGTTTACAAAAATCAAAATGTAACATGATCTGATCCACTCAGGCTTGTCAGTATTTGTGAAAATTGAATAAACTGTTGTATATAATACCGAAAACACTTTGTTTCTAACATACATGTGCTTTGTTAGAAGTTATGGAGTTTGGAATGTAATTTTTCTATTCCTTTAGCTTTTTTAGTTATGCCTATATTTCAAATTCATAATTGGTGCTGATTATGGTGGCCAAATTCAATATATAAACCATTAGCACCATGGGTTCCATAATAACATTATTTCATATCATTTAATATCACACATATGGCCTACAGTCATCACACATACAAGCACCATATATGTCGATCAGTATCAAATAGGTGTAATTCAAAAAAATTCAAAACCAAGTTCAATATCCCTTACATAGGGTTACTGTCGTGCTGTGGAACTTGGTCCCAGACACCAGGTGGTATACGAACACAACATGGTTAGAGGGGAAGTAGTGAAAATTACTGGTCCCGATGTGTTGGTTGATTTTGACTACTTTCCAACACTATTTGATTTACTATACCATATAAATATTTTCACTGTCACCAATATATTTGTAGTTTTTCCTACTTCCTCACATCTGCAAGATTATGTGCACACAGGAAGTTGTTGCAATATCACACATGTATGCTGGCGCAATTGACCAATGAGATATCGGGATTACCTAATAAATATTTATGAGGTATAGTAAACTCAAAGGTTACCTTTCTTGTAAAATTGACTCACATGAATACATTGTCAGCTGTATTCTTCATATTTCAGCTAGAAAAAAAAAAGATTAGGTATTGCACAGCAAAGTGCTTGTCTACATACAGCCAGTGATGTCAATGCAATTTATTTGGGAGCAACTTCAAATCACATGCATTCATTCAAAGAAGCTAAATGGATGCATAGGTGAATCACTGACTCTATAATATCGTAGCACTGTTAGTGGATGTCTTTTTGTACTGAGCTATTTAGACCCATTTGTTTGTATTAATGACACTTGCTGCAAACATTTGTGTTTGGTCCCTTTGGTAAGTCATCTTCATGTCCTTGATGTTGAATTCTTTGATTTGAGTTCCTGAGCACTCTGCTTATCACCAATGAAATAAAGCTTGATGTAGTGGATAAATTCAAATACAACCTGCAACAGAAGAAACAAGATAAATGAAATAATTGCCTTATTATAATGAAGGCAAATGTGATTTTATTAATACCGGTTAGTCCAAATCAACTTCCAACTATAAATTTGATTTGGTTTATCTTTTGATGCTGTTGTGCTATAGTAGTCTGACTGGCAACATGCTGAAATTGCACAGCTTTCAAATGAGAATTTGTAATCTCTTGACAGGAAACCCATCACCAGCAATGTGGAAAGCTGAAAATGTAAACAACGCTAAACCATTTCAGCATGTTGCAGATCAGACCACTTATCTCTCCACAATGATGCACACATGCTTTTCAGTCAAATCTCAATATCCAACCCAAAATATATGTATGTGAATAAATGCAACAAATTGAGGGTTCAGTGCAACAAAGACTTATCTCCATCAGCTCTCCTGGGTAATGGTGTGTATAAAATAAATGCAATCAAGATTATGAATAAAATTAGCCAGAGTGGCTAAATGACTGGATGAGCCAATTGTTGTACTGAGCCCTCAAAATGTGGTATAGAATAAAATGCTCGAGCTTAAGCTTTCATTTGAAATTAAAATATCTTTGTACCACCAAAATGGGGATATCTTTGGACCACCTTGTATTAGCTGCTCTATTTGCTGCTTCCATGTTGAATAACACAAACCCTTGTCATATGTATGACAAAATTGGACATTTGTCATACATATGATATTCTCTACTTAACATTCCCTAAATGGCAATAGCCACTTAATCATGCAGGCTCACTCCTATTTATTCAATGATACGAATTCCCCGTTCGTAGAAATGTTTACAGTATACTCCAAACCCACAGTGAGTGTCGTGGTGTTATGCAAATATTTCATGACATGTTATATGTGATTTAATCATGGCCTCGTACTTCTATGTAAAATACCGTTTAGAATAAAAAACATGCATATTCATCAATGACGTCATATAAATGTTGATTGAATTATGATAGGTATATAGTTCAGTGGACAGACGGATCGACGAAAATATCGTGTGTAGGCCTACTCGCCGACAATCATCCTAAATTTCAAAAAGATTTTCAGGACTGTATAGATTCCTCATGCATTATTTATTACTACTGTAGTAGATTTGTGAGTTTTCTCCACTGAAAAATGTAAACCTTCTCTGGATTACTTAGAATGGTGCAATAATTATGTGTACCCCCGTACAGAGGAAAACTTGTTTAGGGGGTGTTCAAAAAAATTTGGTCACGCATGCATACACTGTCATATTTGAGTGGCCCCCGGGCTAAAATATGACAATTCACATGTTCACCTTCTCCCCATAGAACAGTACAAAATGACATTCCTCCAAATATACCCATTTTTGGTAACACCGTTGTCAATGTCATAATCTAAAAATACAATCCTTTCACAACACATGCAGATGAGTAATATAATAGTAACCTTTCTCTCCCATTGGTACCATTACCTAATTAGCATAAATATATGATATATTTCATTCAACTTACCTCCACAGCAATCAGTATGATAATCATCCATTCCAATCTGGTTGAGTGTTTTTCAGTGAGAGTTGTACGCATTAATTCTACAAGCTCTGAACAGTGATTTAACTTTTCATTCATTACCTGAGCAGAAAAAATAAAACATGAAAACTAGAGCTAATTGCGAATACACATATACGCGACCTTAGCAATAGCTAATTACCTAGGCCTATAGCTAATTACCCCAGCTATATAGCATGAATGCATGTTAGAGGTAGTATATTATGCTGATTTTACTGAGAGGTCTTTTTTTGAAATGCACTATAACTTTTGAATTTGGCTAGAGACCAAGGTTAATTCGTTAGCTCACCTATAGCATATGCGAGTTCAAAAGGTCCAGCATATGTATAATTCATTGGAATATACATGTATGAAGAGATGTTTGTAGTATTAATCATAAATTATGGTCGTGCGCCGTGAATTGGGGGCCAAATGCGTTACATACTAAAAAATTCAACAATTTACATGTTTTTGTACTTAAACTGATCTAATTCATATTCTGTTCATCAAAACCCTATAAAATTATGTATCACTGTAAAGCTTAGAGTACCAGGAATACACACATACAAATATTTGGTCAATATACAGGGTGCCACAAATGTCATATAGGGTGGAAAAGTTAAATGTTGGTTCAAAAAGTATACAATTTTGTTCCTCTCTTATTTACTAACATAAACACCTGGTCTGTTAAAACCTTTTTAGATGTGCTAATAACATTGTAGACTTTCAAAAAAAGCAAACTTGTAATGATGAGTTATGTTGCCTAACTGAGATACAGGGTGTTCAAAAGTCGTACAAAATTTTTATGATTTTTATTATATTTTCAATCAAAACTTTTTTCCTTCATGCCGTACACAAAAACCAATGGCATATTTGAATTCCTCATCAAATTTCCTTCTAAGAAATGATAACTTTTACAGAAGTAGGGTAACTTATTCAAGAAATATGACATTCAGAACATTTCGGAGCACAAATGCATGCTTAGTACAGTAACGTATAGGAAAAGCCTTGAACCCATGACACAGAATGCAGCATATTTACAACAAATTAAACTAGCTTGGAGTAAAATTGGTCACATTACCTACTAGACATAAATACCAAAGCAATGGTACATAATCCATCCCAATACCTTGCTGGATTACGAAGTTAGAGTAAAAATAAATTCGAGAGGCACTAAAAATAAATATTCCCTATACTTTAACACATGCCTCAACCGTATTCGCCTCAACCGTATTCGCCGCCACCCCTGACACTACTTTGTTTGAATTGCAATATCTCAAGAAGGAAATATAGTGTGAAGTTGTTACTTTCCTAAATGTTAGCTAGATAAATTAGAAACAAAATGAGACCAAAACTAGTTCAGTACCCCTCTCCATTCTTGAGATCTGGTATAGAATGTCCTGAAAAAAATGTAAAAATGTAACACCGCCACCTTTTCCTATACCCCAATTCATGACGCACGACCTCATATTACATAATTATTTTCCATACTATTACAGTATGTGAAATCATTTTGATAAGGCCAAGTAAAATAAAAAACATGTTTCAAAAAGGAGGAAGAGGGTGATTTTTATTTTTTGTCGTAAAATTGGCGCAAATACCCATAATTAGAACTGTTAACGCACACAATAATGCCTGGAAAAAGGATCCGGAGGAGGCCTCTTTTTATATCTTGTTCAAAGAGATAGGCCTCCTCTAATTATCACAAAACCTTCCAAAAGTGTTTCTTGTATATTGGCAAGGCTATAGAAAGCATTTTTACTCCCAAGACATATTTTTATAAAAGTTATAACTGAATTTAAAAAAATAAAAATATAATTGAAGAAACCTCAAAAAAGGAAGCGGGAGAAGACGCGAAACATGATTATTTTTTTTAATTATTCAATATTCATGTAAATATTTCTGTGCAACTTTGGTCATGCGCTATTATAGTGCCACTTCCTAAGGTAATTTGCTACATACTGAAAGTAATACCTACATGACCTTTGACCCCAATGACTTTTGACCCAATGACCTTTGACCCCAATGGTTGTATGCAAGTAATGTCATGCTATAATTTGTGGAATGACTTAGAATTTTTAGTAACAGAACAGAAAATCACATCAGCCATAATGACCTTCGTATGACCTTTGACCTCAAGGCTAATGTATGTGTCAAGTGACGTCATCTTGATGTAATTTAGTAAGGAGTAGCAGTTTTGGTAAAAATAATAGGAAATAACATTTTCGGCCATGATAACTTTTCCATGACCTTTGACCTTGAGTTGGTCATGTGACATTTGTGCCACCAGCTATTAGTCCTGATGACCAAGTAACATTGTTGTACTATATATATTTGCGACAGCAGCAGCATTTTAGGGTATTTGGTCATATACCGGAAGTATCCCTTAATGACCTTTGACCCGATTCTGGACAATAACTTTTAGACACGGGGTATAGCTGATGCATGTACCAAAGTGCCATCATCGTGCTGTGTAATTTGTGGAAGGAGTAGCATTTTTAGTGAAATCACGCTTTTTGGCCATTGGCGGAAGTGGATGACCTTTGACCTGAAGTTGATCATGTTTCATTTGTCCCCCCACCCAATGGTCCTAATGACCAACTATGGTCAACATGGCTCAAAGCATATGGCTACGGTGGCTTATTATAAGATTGACAGAAAGAAAGAAAGAAAGAACTTGACAGAAACAGACCTTAGCAATTTTGCAAATTGCTAAGGAATGAGTTCTTCACAATCAGACTTTTGACGGGCCATATCCATTGACTTTAAGAAAAGCATCTTTAAACTATTGGAAAATAAGCCCATAAAATGCTCTTAAACCTATAGTATGTGGGGAAAAGAAAAGTGTGAGATCTAAATTGCCATTTATTATTTATATTTATAAGATCTAATACATGCAAGTCCCACACATTACCCATTTACACTTGTCATACTTCATAATTACACACTGAAATGGTCTGCCCATTTTGCATCTTACATGATTTTTTACTTTATCCACCTAACTCCTGATCCACCAAAACAATATTTTCAATAATAACATAACCATCATTCCTGAGAGTATGAGAAAGCTGGTTTAAATTGAGGATGCAAGCCGCAGGCTACCACAGCTCTGAATATAAAAGTTGTGAGACGTAAGTTAAAACTTTCTTATACTATTAAATTGAATTGTTGTATGTGAATATTTCCTACCACTAGTACCAGTACATTCCAGCTCTGGTTGGGTATAGTCAATAAATTAGTTCATTTTAGATCACACAGAAATTACCTCTCACATGAATTGCCTATAATAATCTTTTCCTGTAAACTTTTGACAAGAGCATATTTTAATCGTACATCACATATTTACTGCATTGAAATGCACTTGTCTCTGATTGGCTGCTGAGGCAATCTGCTGTTCCCAAATGTAAATTTAAGAATGTACTTTGCACCATACACATTTGCTCTGACTTTGCAACATCATGGTAGTACGCGCTCATCAAATTCAAAGTTTTACAGCAAAATATTATAGCAAGTCCCTAAAAAAGAATAAGCTCATTTCCTTTTTACAGCAGAACCTCATATCTTGCGGAATATGCTTACATCCCAGTGTTTACAGATATGTCATGTTTACCTACTTTGGTTCGCCTATCAATGCTATAAAAGTGGCACATCTTCTGGTACAGTGTTTCTAGACTATCTCTGTCCCAGTAAAAGTCTGATGCTATCAGCAAGTCTGAACTGAGATTGACGCAATGCCGGAGAGCAAACAGTTTGCCTCTTTTCTTCATTACTTCATCTGTAGTCATAGTAATTGGTTTGCCCATACTCATGTACTGCAAATATAAATGGGGAAAATGAACAGAGAGTGTGAATGACACAAAGTATGTGAAAAACCACTAATAATAAACAAACTGTTTCTTTCTTTTTTTGATGTGTTTGGGGCTCAAGTAAACTGACATATGAAAATTTTGAGAGTGAAAAAAATCAGGACTCAGCGGGGATTGAAACCCGGTCGCTTGGTTACCGGTCAAGAGCCTAACCACTGCACTACCTAAGTTCACAGTCAGTACTCTGGCAATCTCAACTTAAGTCCTCATGATTTTTTTTCTCTCTCGAAATTTTCATATGTCAGTTTGCTCGAGCCCCAAACACATAATTTAAATCATAAATTTTGGGCTTGCATCGTTTATTTCCGATCCTAGCATATATTAATTTTACGCCCTGCTAGGGTGAAGCATATAGGCCGCCTCCTTATTCATTATTTCTTTTTTTGGTATAAATTTCTTGTCTCAATTGTCATAATCAACAAAATAATCTACCCTTCTTCACACAATCTAGAGTATTAAATCATGCATGAAATCACATCAGCCGGTGTAATTTTTGCAATTGGAATTATAATACGTTTATGGGACCTTTGGACGTCCAACCGATCGATTTGAACGTACCATTGGCCAGGAGAGGAGGCATCTCGGTAGACGATAAATCAATATGACCTTCATCAAGTGAGGATCAGCCAAGCACGAAAAAGTTTCTTGTTTAGCGCAACTGGCACATTATCTTTAAACATTTCTTACTGTAGGCCTAATCATAATACAGGCCTGCCTCCAGTGTAATGTGCGAGTAGAATGATTTTGATATTCTTCTTGATTTGATTAGTATTATTACTATTTCTTTTCTTTTAACACCTTTACATCATAGGCCTATTATGATACAGTTACCATTTTCCATATACGCCTTCCAGTTTGCAAAAGGCGTACAGAAAATAACGAAATACCTGTGTGATGGTTGAAGGCTCTGATATAAACTACGGGGACAATTAACTGATGGCATGAATAATTATATATATCAATGAAAAATACTTTGTGGGAACAAGTTAATTTAATGATTATGATTCTCAATATTTATATGCAAAGTATTGGTTAGTACTTTTATGTATTTTCCAATTGGATTTAAACATGTTTAATACACACCTGCATTTGTAATACTTGTTGGGGAGTAAACTTAATATTCTGTGTGCGTGGCCTGAACCAAAGGTCTGTAGTACAAATATGTGTATTTGTCCAGCGTTTAGAGAACGTGTACTCAACCGTTGCTGTCAAAAGACCTTTGATTCTGGATTCTTGTCCGAGTATCTAATAACAATGTACCATATATGCCTACTGTGTATGCGGTGGCATACCATAATTCTCCACTGATGTATAGAAGAGTATCAACAAACTTTAGTACTTCTCGGACCTAAAGATTATAAGGGATTATACACCTGGATGATGTTGTATTCATACTTCCACCTACCTGCACCTACTGCGATGTCGCCCAAGATAGCCTTTCGAATATGCTCCTTGTGTGGCATGTAAATAAACTAATTAGGTATGAAGCATGCACGCAAGGTTAACATCGTAACACGTCTGCACATGTCCGTAGGTGCTAGGCCTAATATGAACTTTCATTTAACATTCTAACCAAGCACATGCACCTCAAATCAAACCTTCTACCTCTCCTCTGGCAAACATAGTCCAAGGGTCCCTTAAACGTACTATAGCTACCCAAAAAACACACGTCACAACATGTCATGGAAAAACAGAGTGGACAAAGTTGTCGACAAAGGCCGTGTTGGCAATCATAATGTTTAAGCACTAAACTTATGAGACTTTTATTCTATTAAAAATAACGTCTGCCTAGTAGCTGAGATTAAAACTATTTCTCTTGAGCTCAAGGCTGAGAGTGAATTATATTCACTTGATTGGTTAAATGTCTTGTCAATCTGTTTTGTCTCCCTTTCAACATCCCCCGCTTACAATAATGGCTTTATTTAATATAATGTGCATTTAATCTAGTTAGTCCATTTTACAAGGCAAAACACAAAGGTGTCCCAAAAACAACAACTTACATCAGGAATGTATTCAATGGAATCCACAAAATGGTCTAGAGAGTTCTCCCACATAGCCAGCTTGACTGTAATAAAACAACATGCCGTAAAACATATTCACGTTAACATAAAATTTACACATTATCTCTGAAGAATTACACTTGGTTTCATACATGTAGTTTCAAGAAATACACATCTCTAATTGTCTTTATAATGAAATAAAACTTGCAGCGTCTTAGAGATAGCGTAAGTATTTTACTTATTGAGTCATTGTGAAATTCCCTGCAGTGGCAACTTGCTAGGGTATTGATTTGGGGAGGGGTCTGAATTTAACTGCTAAAATCTGTACAGTAATGATTCGTTTAGAATTGGGTTAGTGACCCATGAGATTACTCAGTCCCTTGGAGGCAACTTTAAGCCATCTGTCATGTGTACTGTATATATATAGTCATATCTAGATCTACATTGACCAATCTTCAAATCCCAAATCAACTCCCAATTGATCTGCTCACTGAAATCTGCATCTGGTGCCTGAACTGCATATCTTATCCTTTTTGAAAATCACATTAACCTGGTAGTGAGCACTCTTTGTATCTACCTATGACAGATGGTATACCATAGAATTCTGTCTATAATTAAAGACAGAGATAAAAACAATTTATCGTGGCTGATGTCACTGTCAATTACGATCCTTGATTGGTTCACACAGGTTAATCAGCGCGTAAAAGGAAGACCGATCTATCTGGTGCTGATCGGAGAAAAGGAATAGCAGCAAATGGCGAAAAAATATGTACATTTACAAGGCAAAAAGCAGCTTTTCTAGGCATTGTGGACATGGTGCCTTCACCAAAGAAAGTTTCCTACTATAAAGACCTAACTTTTGAGATGGTTTGCATGTCGAAAGGGGCAAAATTAACAATAAGGCGCCCGGTTATAAATCCGCGTTCAGCAAGTCATCATCACAACACTTGTAAACAAAACGTGCTCGAATTTGATTGACAGATGACGTCAGACGCGATAAATTGTTTTTATCTCTGTCTTTAATTATACAAGCGTATCTACACTCCTATATTACCTGAATGCATAATGGCATTGGAAATTGCAAATTTTTCTAGTGGAAACTTCTTGGGATCTCTTGTATCGAATGTAATCACACCTTTGCTGTTCACAGTTGTGTCTTTCCTGCAGAAAAAACAAAGCATGTCCTTCTGTTAAATAACTACAGTAACACAATGCCTGATTATAAACACTGTATTTGTGGGTATTATACATTGTATATAATGCAGCATTGGTTCATTGTGGAAGAACCAAATACACACTACATTTGAAGACCGAGGACAAGACTTGGAGAAACAATGGATTTCTAATGAAGTAACGAGACAGCACTGTCAACTATTTTAGAGTGCCTTCAAATTTAAAGTCACTATCAGTCATTTTCCCCACAACCTTCCGATCTCTAGACGGACGCTCCATTAGGCTACCAGCTCCCACTGATAAACGGTGGTTGAAACTGGGTACTAATGTGAGCAGTCAAGGTATACAATACACACAAACATATATTATGCAAGTACACAAGTACAAATCACTGATAGTCACTTTTGTAACTGAACTTTTCAGTTAACTAAAGTAAGTGAAATAATTCATTTCACAATGTTTGTTCTTTGAAACAACTAAACAGTGAAAAGTATAATGAACTTAAAAGCACGTTTTATCTTTCTCTCAAGGATCAGGACCAGGTCTCACAGGCACAGAAATTTCCAGGAGACCCACCCCTGTATACATCATTTTAAGTAGGCTAAAAAGTACAAGTGAAATGATTTGGAAATAATAGGATTCTGCATCTTGCTCACACATCATCTCAAACCATGGAACAGGAAAACTTACTCTGAATGCCTATAGTTTATTTGTTCATTTTCTTCCTGGACAGTTGACTCTAGGTATGGGTTACGCTGGTGGTACTCCAATATCCACAAAATTTCTTTTTCCTAGTAATAAGAAAAATAACAGTAATCACAATTTCTATACAATTCCTAAACTACAAGATGGGGGAAAAGATTTTGCTTCACTATTATAAGTTTTAAATGAATAGATGTAATTGATTTTTCATGGCAGATATTATTCTACAAGAGTGTAGTATCCAAGTTAGCTCTCTTAACCTTAAATCAAAAAGTGATTCAGTAATCATGTCATATTTTCAGACCACTGAGTTGAAATAGACTGACAGGTCACAGGTATATGACATAAATCTATAAAGCAAGCAAGCATGCAAGCAAGTAATCAAAAGGTACTTTTACAAATAACAGCTTTCCATACTTTGTCTGTTAAATTTTCCATCACATAAGAAAACATCAGATAAAATAACATAACATAACAACAAGTATTTATATGCGCCTTTGCCTCGGGATTCAAGGCGCAAGAGAAAAGAAAGTTTTGATCAATGACTTAAATGAGTTCAGGCTGATGGCATTCTTGATTGTAGATGGTAAGCCATTTCAAAACCTTGCGGCAGTCACTGAAAAGGCTCTATCCCCAGCACATTTCCTGGTGCGAGGAATGAAAAAATTAACACTCTCACTGGACCTAGTACTCATAGCATGTATGGAGCTCTTGATCGTGAGACAGTTGGAAATGTACTGAGGAGAGAGGCCATTCAGGGACTTGTACACAAGCGTGAGTGTCTTGAACTTGATTCTCTCATGAACTGGTAGCCAATGAAGATCTCTTTCATGTTTGGTACTTTGATTATGTGTAGATGACAACTCTGCAAAGAAATGGGTTTTGATGACAACTTTGGAGCCTGGAAAAATAGACCACACCAGTACTCAATTTTGAGCCTCAGCTATTTTGTTTTTAGATATTGTGTTGATGTGCAGTTAATTACTAGTTATCACAATAGAACTATGTCCGAATACAATGGCATATTAAGAAGTTGTCAAGTTCCTTGTCACAATCGTATCTCATAAGCTTACCAGATCTGGAGTTGCATTCCAAAAGACCACTGCCCCTTCTTCAAAGAAGACAATTTCTGTTGGTTCATCATGCCATAAATCTTTGGATGGTTCCACTAAATGCATGTACAGCACACCATCAGCATCTAGTTGAACAACATGAAAAATGATGATGCTTGTCAAGACATGGTTCTCAGGCTTCATAATGTTATGGTATACCCCAGTCCCTGGCACATATAGTTAAATCAGTGACCCAATAGAATACTTCTAGCAAGCTGGAAAAGTTCATTAAGGCAATTATAATGAAGTCATGTTTGGACAGAATATCTTTCCAACTGGTTACCACCCCTACAGTACCTGATAAAGATTGGGAGTATTCTGGACTGAAATCATGTACAGCAACTGTTTGTCATCTTTAATTTTCTCTCTGTTTTCTACGGTTGCACGACTAAGTCACCAATAGTTATAGTCACATCTAGCAAATAACCATACAGTAGTCACAACTTTTGACTATGACCTGGGGTCCCTTAACCGTTCGTGAAGTTACAAAAACAAATCTAGATGTATCTTTATGAAAGGTCTCTGTAGTAAATCCCTATTACTTATGAAGGATACCGTTTGTAAGTAAGTTTAGTGAAATGGAACTTACGACTCGTTGTTAGCTCCAAATGATTTTGAGACTTATGAAACTTCATAAAGTTAAGTGAAATGGACCACACATATATTTTTTATAGTTAGCCATCTATTATGTCCTCAAAAATAACATCAAAAAGGGAATGTAAATATTACATAAACTAAGCTGGTAACTTGTTTTACATCTATGCAAAATGTTGTTGAAATTAATCAATATTATTTGTGAGCAGTGTCTTGGCATTAGTTGTGATTATTTAAGGTAGTACTACACCCCCTGATAAATTTTGTGACCAATTTTGCATTTTCTCAAAAAATAACAAAACACTGGTAACAAAAGTTATATATACATAAGCCAAAAAATTAAGGTACCAGTTATGTTCACCCCTGTATATCCTAAACAAAGATGGGCATGTCATAATTGGAACAAGCAGTCAATAGCTGCGTATTTTAGGTCAAATTTAAGACCTCATTCGTTGAAATCGTTCAAGAAATGAAGACACAACATACAAAAACCCAAGGAAGATGCCAATTTAATAGTTGCAGCTTGCTCCATTGCAAGACCTATTGATTTGTACACAAAGCGTTCTCGAACAACAGAACTAACGCTGTGCTTCCATTGATTAGCATGTTAAAACTAGCGTTGTGGTTTCATTGATTAGAACACAAAATTGCAACTTTTGATTTTGTTTCTTCCTTAGAAACTGTTTCTTTAATTCTCAACCAATGTCAACAAATAAGGTCTTAAATCAGAGCTAAAAAGTACAGATAGTGACTGCTTGTTTTAATTTTGACATATTGGTATTTGTTTAGGATATACAGGGTGAACATAACTGTTACCTTAATTCTTTGGCTTACTGTATTAAAGGGGCAAGGAATCCAATTACTTCACTGAAATTTTAAGTGATTCAAAACAAGTGGTTCATTATATATGTTAAGAAATGAGGTACATTCTAGCGCTACCTCTTTCTTATCATAAATAACATACCACTTGTCTTGAGTCACTGAAATTCCGGTGTAGTAACTGGATTCCTTGCCCCTATAATATACATAACTTTTGTTACCATTATCTTATTATTTTTTTGAGAAAAATGCAAAAATAGTCACACATTTTTCAAGGTGTGTAGTACCACCTTAAATAAGCGGAATTAGGTAATATAACCCTAGTATTTACACCTCCGCAGCATGAAACATTTCTATTTCTGACCATCTACAAGCCACATCTACTATCAAATAAATCCAGAAATATCAGTGCTCAATGGTAGTGTTCTGTGTGGAGAAATTCTTTGGAACATGTTGTAGAAAATCTAGTCAGGGCCTTACACAATTTATGCATGTAGTAAGTGTCCTTTCAAATCTAGTCACAATTTTTTGTAACATTAATAGTTCTTCCATTTGTTTATTTAGAACCTACACCTGAAAACACTGACTATAAACATACATAACATGGAAAGTCAGGGAAAAGGTTGGCCTGCTACCCTGTACCTGTCCCTTAAGGCTTTGGGACTTGTTACAACTGGTACTAACCTTGAGGCAAATCTACAGGCAGGTATTTGCCATATCCCAGCAATGTTGTCTTCAGTGTCGCCAAATAGTAGAATTCTGCAGTGGCATATGCAGAGCACATCAGCATGTCCTGAATTCAAAAATAACAGTAGTCAATGGCATAATGTAGTTAAGGGATTATCTATTTTCTACTAATAAGACTGACTGGAATTAACCAAATTTTAAAACTTAAAAGTTTTGTCATCAAGTTATAAATGAAAGGCATTAATTTATCAAAAGCGTTCACTTACAGTGGAAATTCCAACTGAATGAACACAGCCTGACATCGCGTGACGATTTTTGGCGTACATTGCGTGATGCACGCCAGCGTGTGCGACTGTGCGTGGGTTACGCGGAAGTGAATCCAACCATGCCAACACACTCATGATTGGTTAGTATTGTATCCAAGGTCATGTGTTTGGGTTGTAGTTAGAAATATGCAAAATATGATTGCGGTTGGATCGAATACAGCTGTTGACAGCTGTGTTCATTCAATCGGAATTCCCACTGTAGTAATTTTACACACGATACACTTGTGCCCTATCTCAGATTCAAAACACTTTGAATGTAGGACTAAATGAGAGTTAAATCACAGCTTACATTGTATGACATGAAATTAAAAGAATTTGAATTGATCACATCATAAAATTTTGCAATAATATGTCCACCCCAACAACCCACACATCCCAGAAAACATACCTTTTTGGCTACTCTCTTTGCTGGTTTCTTAATTCTTTTCTTCAAGTCCACTGCCTTCATTTCCATGTCCACCACTCCAGGAGCTTTCATCTTCTCTTTAGTGCCTTCACTTTTAAGCATCTTGCCATATTGTCGTGATTTCTTTGGTCTGTGTCTGAAAAGCAATGGAAACTCCTTGTTCTCCTCCACACCTTCATTAGTCTCCCCTGCATCTGTGTGTTTATGTCTTGCAATAATGTCACCATAAGAGGCACTGTATGGTTTGGAAATACCAATTTGAGATGATAAATGATGCTGGTTTGTAAGTCTCATAGATTCAATTGACTTACTGTTGCCACTGTGAATACACAACTCTGAAGACATCCCATCATGTCTTTGGAATTTCTTTGATGCATTGAATACACAATATTCTGATGATTTTCTGCAGGAAAATTGACTTGTAATTGCCGGCACATGTCTGCCATTTGCATGAAAGTGATTTCTCTCATGAGATTTCTGTTGTGATTTTATCTGGCCACTTTGAAAGTAGAATCCTTGGAAAAGAGATTTACTGGTTGATGTGGATGCAAATGTTCTACATTTTTGAAAGGTATGCTTGGTTTCATACAAAATAAAGTGAGTTAAATAAGTCTGTATGATCTTGGGTAATGCCATTTTCAATTGATTCTTCAACTCAAATCACATGATCCACAAGTCTATGAGGACAAGCTGGGAAAGAAAAGAAATAATTATATGGTAAATATTATTTGGATCAGTAGAATATTAAGGTATCACACTGAAAACTTACAGATGGACACATCTTTACAAGTTGTCTCATGTTCCTAGCTTAACAGAATTAAACACTTAAGGGGGTACTACACTCCTGGCCAATGTTGTGCCTATTTTTGAATTTTTCTCAAAAATTATAGTGCATTGGTGATAAGTAAGATATGTATATTATAGGGACAAGGACTACAACTACTGCACTGAAAATATAGCAACTGAAGGCAAGTTATTATTGATTTATTGATCAAATATTGGGTTTCCCTCATTTTTGACTGTAACTCCACAACTGTTGTCTGTGCTGAAATAAAAAAAAAACAGGCACAAAATTGGCCAGGGGTGTAGTACCCCCTTAATGCAAACTGCAATTTCAAACTCTAGGCCTTGGAAAAATGTCACCTCTGAGATCATCCATAAAAAGTATCAGAAATTCCAAGTTTAATTTACTTGGATACATCGAGTAAGATAACTATGATTTGAATATCAGATATGTGAGTACCAATTTCATTATCATATAAGCAGGCCCGTATTACAGGATTTTTTTTTTTGGTGGTGGGGTGCTGATTTTGAAAAAAGTGGACCTTTTTTTTTTCCAAGGGGGCAATTTTGTAAAAAGTGGACTTTTCCTCAAAAATTTGGACTTTTTTGACCAAAAAAAGCATAAAAACACCACTTTTTTTGCTCGATACGCTCACAAATTGACATATTTTTGTATACTTTTGGGGGGGTGCGACCGCACCCACCCACCGCACCCCCCTGCGTACGGGCCTGCATATATGGCCAAGTAAAATAAATAACATGTACATCGCCCCCGCCCTCACCAATTTGTGGAGATTTTCAAATATTTTTTTATTTTCCTATTTGCTTCCTTACTTTGTTGTGATGAAAAGACATGTTTAATAGAAGTTCTTGGTTATCATTTATAAACACATTGCAAACACTTTCTTCAAGCTAGGGCTTGGGGTAAACAACAAAAATATTAGGGGCCTTCCCGATTTTATGATGCATTGACAAACACTTTGCAATTGCAATTTTACACAGATATGAATGGCAAAAAATAACAAAATAACAAATAATACGGACCTCCCTCACCGATTTTTGAAAAAGTCCGGACGATGTTATTTTTTTTTACTTGGCCTAAATTGACTAAATTGCAAACAAACTTGTTGAAATGTTTGAGGTGCTCAAAACGTTATAAAGCATGTAAATCCCATTGACACACAAAATGGCATAAGCCAGTCTCTGCGTACATAGCAATGTCAAAGCGAGTCTAGCGCAGCCCCTAATTTCAGTAAGCTTACCTCATCAAATCATGTTTTAAATTTTAAGCTTACTGACTTTCACTTGCAACTTTCTACATTTGCAAAAACACTACGTGTGCTTGAGCCAAGAAACTTCCAACTATGTAACTTTCTTATAGCATTATTTCGCAACTTATACACAGACCTAGATTACTGTTCTTAATCTTTTTTATTTAATTTATTTTCTTAAGAAAAAATCAAAAATTGCTTACCGGTACCAATTGCAAAATAAAGCTATTCACAGCCCGTCGCCTATTAGCAAACAGGATAAATAAAACAAGAACTGTCTTTAAGAAAGACAACGCCATAATGATTAATGATCATAATTCATATTATTTATCAGGTCAACTATACTGTCTGTCCAATTAACTTAGAGACCCGGGTTTTATGATTTATTTCACTTTGGCAAAAAGTCTTGAAAGAAAAGAAATATTGTCAGACCTAACAGAAATTTTTGGTAAAGCGATGAAAAAATATTTTTCCTTGTCTACTTTTATTCAATTTTGACCGATTTAGGCCTACAGCAAGATATCTGGGTCCAGCCGAATATTCCTATAAATGACTTGAAACTTTTGATGGGATAATCTATTTACAGTAAGGGGTGTTTGAACATTGTAATCATGCATATTGATCAGTGATACCACCCTTTTATCTTTGTTCCTTATCATCGATGCAATATAACTACTAATTCACAATAACTCAAAAGATGTCACAGTTGGTGCATTATAACAGATAGGGCAAATTTAATACTATGTGTCTGAAGTGTAGGCCTATTGTGGATTCTACTCCTCACCAATAACATCAGAGCATTCATAGGGCATACAATTTGTATTTATTATAGAATTGGGCCAAGCCACAAGCATGCAAAGAAGAAGATTCAAATACCGCGCCGAATTGTTGTACAGCTAGCTGGGATCACTGAGTTAATACACTAAGAATAAATATACCAATACGAAACACTGCTGCATTTTATGAACTGAATTATATTGAACAAACGCTTTTGGTGAGGAGTATAATTAATTTACTATTCATCCATTCACTATCCAAAATCACCATACCTACATATCCGTATGAGACCTTCCAAAATAATGGTACCCAACTCGGGACCCAACTTTATTATTTTTAAAGTGTTGAGAAAAACCTTCCAATTTCAGTAGAATTTCAGGTAAACTCTCACCCCGGGACTCCCACTCAATGCTTTGGAAACACCCAAATCCCATTAGGTCGCAGCAAATGTTAACACTTTTCTTTCATGACTTTCTTTGAAAGTGGATTTTTTTTTAAATAAGTAACAAAAACTGGGTATCTAAGTTAATTTGACACTGACAGTCATGGGCTATTTTAACGTGCCTCCTGGCACGTTCGTGCAGTGAGAATAAAAATCCGTGCACTAGTGAGAATTACAAATCCGTGCTTAAAATATGTCTATACTTTTCAAGTTTCAACCCGACCAATGACCAGGAAATTAAGCTCCTTACAAAGTAAGACTGATGGAGATATTATAATTCTCTGCAAAACAAGTTTGTGGCAATCAACCAAACATTCATTTTGAGAAACAATTCAAGCAAGTATCTCCTTACAACACATCTGGCAATGCCCCAATTTCTCCCCAATTTTCGGCCACTCGTGGGTGAAAACCTCAGGAAGATCAGAGGCGCAATATAGGCGACAAAAATTATACCGGCAAAAATTAACTAGAAATATTATTATTGTATATCATGATTTAGGGGCAAAATAGATTAAATATATTTCAAATTTTCCCGTCTTTACACAACATAATCACCTTGATTTGGGGTTAAAATGGAAAGTTTTATCGTGCTCCGCGCACAATCGTCCCAGTAGAGCAGCTTAGCACGGGCCAAAACGCTGCCCACCCCTAATACACCCACTGGGGCGAGAGCACAGACGAAAGAGCAACAGACCGCGGACTAAGATATTCTCGGGTGGTGGTGGTGGGGGGGGGGTTATTTCTTGCCCCGGGCAACTGGGGTGGGTTTGTGTGTGTGTTTTTGTATTATAATTAACATTTTTAAGCATAATACCGTTTGGTTAACTTGATATCAGTAAACCAGCTGTGTACTTTATCGAGCTGCAGCTAGGTATTAAAAAAAATCTGATAAACATTTTACAGAGATTGTAATTTTATGACGTTGTATACACATGTGTGCATATTACTTTTATCGAGCTGTAAATTTGTAAGCATAATACCGTTTGGTTAACTTGATATCAGTAAACCAGCTGTGTACTTTATCGAGCTGCAGCTAGGTATTAAAAAACATTTCTGATAAACATTTTACAGAGATTGTAATTTTATGACATTGTATACACCTGTGTGCATGTTTACTTTTATCGAGCTGTAAATTTTTAAGCATAATACCGTTTGGTTAACTTGATATCAGTAATATCCGTATACCTTCCTCGATCGAGTCAGTCAAGTAAAATAAAACTTTGAGATTTTCTCATAAACTGCTCATTCTGTTATGCTAGTTGGATTCCTAGCATCAGTTCCTTTCTAAAATTGTATACTTTTATATATTTCTCATAATTACATTTAGAGATTCAGTAAAAAAACAATATCTTAAGTACTGAGTCGAGGAATGTATTCATACTATAATAAGACCGGCACAAAATATTATCGCCTTCCCTAAATTGTAGTCAGTCTCGATTGGGTACACGGATTAGCTCCTTTATTATTTTTTAAAAAACCAGTGGTTTATAGTGCGCTACGCAAAGGCACAACGCCCAGACGTTGATCCGCAGGCCTCAGCACATTTTACATGTTGTCGCTGACCACTACGCCCCCACAGCATTACATACACCATTTAGGGATGCACCATTAGGTTCTCAGGGTGGGGTAGGAAGATTTTGAAAAAGAAAAAAAAACTTCACCCACTACATGAGGAAAAAAAAACTTTCCCCACCAACACTAAAAAAACCCAAAAAAACTCCCCCACCTAACTGTGTATAAATGCATGAAATTAAACAAGAAATGTCTTTAAAAAGACAACACCATGGATGAAATTCATGTTTCATAATTTTACATTGACAAGTACTTGGAATGCTAGTAATTTTTTGTGTGTAGCACATGCACAACTAACCGGGTTGGAAATGTTGTTATACCACGAATACCACCAATAAGATACTATAAGCTAAATTGAAAAATGTGTGTTAAATAGGTCTACATTTAATTTATACTTAATACTTGTACAAACAAAGGGATCAATGGAAATCACATCCACCGAGTTTCGCATCAATCCAACAATCTATATTCAGACGACTTTGTGATTACGTTTTATGACATGACTTTGAACATTCTGACAATCCAACAATATATACTTATTCCCCCTCAGGCTCAGATGACCTTTTAACAATTATAATCAAAAAGACTGATTACTCAATCCCTCATTATATTGTTGCTCATTATAATTGTTGAATTAGTGGTCACTTGTTGACAGCTTATCAGTAGCCTGGATCAGCAGGGGTGCATTTATATCATTTTTCATAGAGCAATTGTTCAAAATATTTAATGTCAAATGGTTCCTAAAAACCTTATTTGTGAATGGATTTTTATAGTTGAGAAAACAAAATGTATGTTTAATATATCAATTTTTCTATTAACAGCAATTTCCCAAGTTTCCATCCATAAATAATCACAGAGTATCATCTGTTTACAAAATAAGTGGTTTTTTTTTCAGATTTCCAATTAACCATTATCAGTAGGGTGCCAATACTATAGTCTCAGCTAATAGTTATAGTCAGAAACAGGTATTTTGTCCTGTAGTCCCTGGCAACCCAGTCTCCTAGTGGCTCACTCGCAAACATACACGACAGAAACCTGCAGTGAAGGAGCCTAATGCACGTAAACTTCCTTATAACATGTATAATAAAATCTGATTTTGAGTATAATAAAGAAAGTCATGCATATGCAAAATGAAGCAATTACCTATTGCTAACTTGGTAAAATGCATACTCGTAGCCCAATCTTGTACATCATAGCACCCGGTTTTGGTTTGTGGTTTCAAAATGTTGCAATTAAACATTAGTTCTTTCAAATATGAAACGCTAAAACCCAAATCTAGAACAAACAATCATATATTTAGAAAGATATAGCAAACTTTCCATGATAGAGATTGGACCCAAGACAAAGTGCACCCAAATTAAGTGTCAATTCAGAATTATCCCACCATGGTGGAAAAACAAATATTTTCCGTTCAATACGGGCCGGGCATTGCAACATTGCCGTCAGGTCTTGTTGCTTGCCTGCCCAGAATGCAATTCACGCATACCAAGGTATTGGATTGCAAATTTGGCTATTTATTCACATTTACGCTGAAAATGCTCTCGTTTTTTCACAAAGCAGCATAAAGAAGGCGATATTTGATATTATTATGTAATTTTAAAGACAATCCATATCCAAAACCAATAGGGTTATCCCCTTTAATAGTTTGGATTATTATTGATATTGCTTTTAACATTTTTATTATTGTTGATATTGATGTTAATATTTTTGATTATTATTGATATTGATGTTAATATTTTTGATTATTATTGATATTGATATTTTTGAGTGGATGACCAGAACGTTGTGGAGAGTGGGAACCTCAAAGTGGACTATACGACCTGCACACACACATGCTTTGATGTCGGCCGCTGAGTCACGTCATCATCGCCGCAATCCACCGTCAGCTGCCGTTCCTTGCCGCAAGCAAATCCGCTGCTAGCCGTCTGACCTCGTTGCTTATTGTCGGGCTCCGTCGAGACATCGTCACTCGCCGCCCAGACAACGTCCGGTTTTGGTCGCTAGTCTCCGTTTCCTGCCGCAGCCATTCGTCCCTTGCCGCCGTGTTGTCGCTGAAGGTCGTTCCCACTCGTCAGCGAATCTTGTTTTTCCTCTTTTTTTTTTTGCTTTGCCGTCAACATTTTGTGATTTTCACGTCCGTCACCTTTCGTTGGTTATCGGCCGTCATAGTGTGACCGGGATTGACCATGATTGTCCTCTTTTGGGCCATTTTAGCATTAAGATTGCAAATTTGTTCCGGTGAAGTAATTATAGTAAAAGTGGGTAATGGTGAATCCAACGGACGAGGACACAAAACACATCAAGGATCAATAAATGATACAAGAGGATACCTTGAATATAAACAACAGAAAGGAAAACGAGCAAGGTACACCAACTTGATGTGGGGAAAGAAGTAAAATACAGACTAGACAATATGCAGGGGGGGGCAAAACCAGCAAATGTAGGCATAGGAAGTAAGCAAAGTTCGATAGCCAAAAATTACCAGTTCTAAGGCTCACAAAAGTGCTAAACCTGCAAAAACAACAACAAGGATCAATGGTAATACAAAACTGCACTAGAACAAGTGATGAAAATCACTGTGCATATAAACAGACACGCTAAACCAAACATCCAGAGTAGGCACAAAATAAGCAAAGTTCGATGGCCAAAATTGCCAATTCCAAAGCCCACAAAAGTGTCAGGAAAACAGTACACTGGAAGTGATGAAAATCACTGTGTACATATAGCAGTCAAACACTAAACAGACAAAAAACAACCGACGTTTCGAGCAGATAAACTGCTCTTCTTCAGGGACAGACAACAAAATATAAAAGCAAACAACGAAAACTACATGCTGTAATTTCAAAACAAATTCAAGTCAAAAACTGAAGGCAAGTTCAAATAGAACTCAGTAGCATCCAGGGTGCACTGTTTTTTAGTTGAATGGCTAAAACTGGAATAAAAATTCCTTTAAAAAAGGAATGGGGCGCCCAAATTATGTGAGCTTGGACGTGATATGGTGAATTCCATGGCATGGTGTTTAGATTTGGTCCCGGGGATTTGGTATCATAATGATTTTTTCTAGGGAAGAGTAGAAGATGATCAAATGCAAGAGAAATGTGTTTGATTGGGGAAGGTGTTTCACAGGACCGTTTTGGATGAAATAAATTGAATTGGAATGAAGCTGTCGTGTCAATTTGCGATTATGTGGGGTGGGGGAGTTCAATTTTGGGGCATATTGTAGTGATGATATTGCTTTGGATATTGAATATTGTTGAATTTCGTTATGCAGGGGGTATATGATGGATAGTATAGAAGAGGATCTACCCTATGTTGACCAAAAGAAAAGTTTTTATGAATGTATAACGTCTGTGATACATATACATCATAACGTCTGTGATACATATACATCATCTACTTGCTAATACACTGAAAATCTAATAGAGATGAAGGATAAAAGACAATTACAGAACATTCATTCTTCATAAAAGTAGCTATATGGGTATACAATGTTTACAAGATAAGAACGTTAATGTTTTGTACATGAACGTAACATCATTGATACATAGTTGTTAACACACTGAAAATCTGACCAGAGATTTACAATTTGATGATATCCAAAAGAATACTTACTAACTTAGCATTGAAGAATTAAAATAATTACAGAACTTTCATTTGTTAACATACACGTAGCAATGATTAACAATGTTGAAAATACAAACGTAACGTTTTGTTCATAAACATAACATCCTCGACACATCTAGGATCCGCATAATTTGTTGAGTAATGTCATAAACAGTCACAAAAGATTTATGGTCTGATCATTTTATCATTTTAAGGGGGACCCGATATTGCATTTGGAAGAACCAGGCTTTTCAATTACTATCAAAACTGCTGGGTACCAAACTTTTTGATACAGCTTGTACAGTAATTTGTTCTAATTTCCATGCAAAAGGAGCCAGTTGTTTCATCCTTAAAACAAATAGGCTACACCATAATTTCCAATTACCCCATGCAGATAGATAAGACCTTGGTAAGATAAGCATGTTAATTGTTATTTCACTATCACTATCTTGATCTTGATAAGATGCCTGACTTTGAAACTTTGGGTACAAAAACTCATACTCTGCAAGTTAGGTCAAATTTTGAACTATGATTGTTTATTTGAGGTTATTGGACTATGCCATTCAGATTAGGCTATTGTAGTCCATAGTGTTGGTCACCGTCTATCGGGTTCTAAGAGGCGGTAAATTGGTTACAAAGGTCAAAGTGGTTACAAAGGTCAAAGGTCTCGAATTATTTGGTGTTTTTACAAATCCATTAATTTTGTCTTTTAAACAAAGAATATACGCACACCATTTTATCCTGTGCATAACAGAAAACAATAATAAAATAAAATCCAAGCATATTGTGGTTTTATTTCTGAGCAAGGGCATAATTTTAGCAAAACAATTGCGGAGTAAATCTAGTAAGAGTGAAATTAGAAGCTGCTCACAAACTCATGCCTATATTGTGGGCCGCCTCCGTAGAGGGCGCCCCAAAAACGTTGTTCATGCCGTCACATTCGCCTTAAGGTTATTAATTATTTTAAACTGTTGTGATTTGGTAGTTCACAGCATCTTACGAATGGTAGTGAGCTTTGGCAAAAACTGCATTGCTCAATTCATAGCGAGCGTGTAGAAGAATTAAAATATCACAGATATACTTTTATAGGTGCTGCGGTTCTTGAGTTACGTTGTAAGAGGTCTGAAACAACAACACTTTTGTAAAACGTACATAACTCATTAACAACAATAAATTAAGCAAGTTTGCAAAGTATACGATTTGTAGAATGAACTTTTGCAAAGCATCAAGGTGTTAATTTTCAATAATATATTGATCTAGATAATGAAAATCAATTTTTAGGTTGCTTCAACCAACAATACCTCGTCTACCCTTAAATATCACTGCAGATCTTTAAGTTTTATTGCTGCTCATACTTGGTATCTGTTTGTACCACTTCCTGTCATAGTGACGCTTCTAATAATACTCACTGTTATAGGCTATCTAAATGTAAATTGTCTCAGATTAGAGGATCAATCCACAACATATTAAAAGTAAATCGCATCATGTCATAAATTCAGTCTCGTCTCTTGTCCAATTCTCTATACTAACACAAGGTGCGTGGAACACAAAAATGATTGAATCTAACCAATGGTTAAGTCTTTGAAAATACTTATAATTATATAAATTATGGATTCAACATTAAGCTGAATATTATTTAGAGGACCGACATATAAGGCAAAATAATAATAATAAAGCTTTTCTTTTGGGGATTGGGCGTTAGGTAAATGTATATTTTTGTTTTATCTGGGACGGTCACCTTTCCTCCTCAAAGACACTCTTAAGGGGGTACTACACCCATTGCATTATTTTTTTCATTTTGTGAAGAAATGAGAAAAAAATTGGACAAAGTGGTATGCAAAACGAAGAGGAAAATTTTCTCGTTCTAAAAGTGGTACATCAGGCATGTACCACTGTTAGTTTTGGCTTCTACCTTTAAAAACATGTCAGCTAATCCGATGTCACCAATCCGCAAAAAAAAATCCAATGGATGTAGTACCCCTTTAAAGTTTGACTATTTCCCATAGGTGATAAGTCCCCCCCCGCCCCCCCCACACGAATCTCATCAGTATACCACCAGAACAGTAATAAGAGTGGGGAAAACGAAAATGCATGTTAGCTTTGTTTTGCTCTGATGTCTAACTATTTTTCCCAGGCATGATTTGTCATGAAAATATCACTGCTGGATTTTGTCAAATATGAAACGAAATGTAGGCCTACTATCTAAATTGCTAAAAACTACAACCCTACAGAAAACAAACATGCATCGCGCTAATTTACACTCACCCATCGTGCAGTGCGCGAATGAAACTCGGAATTCAGTAGTTGCCATTTCAAAGATGCGTTCAGTACCAGCACTCATATACTTGTTGGACTAATTGTAATCTGCACAAGCTGTTGATTGAGTAGTGCCGAAGGATAAATCAGTAAAACCAGGCCGCGCCGGAACGGTATGGCGGAGTTGATACCATTCGTTTTAAATTGTTTTATAATTATATGGATTTGTCAAAGTGGTTCGTCTTCAGGATCTGACGCTAAGCGATATGATGAGTAAGTTAGTAACTTTATATTCCGTGTTGAAACTTGTGTTTTTCTTTCTTGGTTTTTTTAGTAGAGGTGAAAACATTTCGGCAATCTCGTGATACACTCGACACTGACTGTCCAATTTATCGCAATATGAATACTGACATATATACTAACATGCTGACATGCAGGAAAAAACAATGAATCGTTTCTCACTATTCGTTGCTCATCTAGCATGTTAGTATAAAATATTAACAAGACTAAGGGCCCAAGGCCCATGTTCGATTCTTTCATTGAAGCCTGACTACAGACGCTTAGTATATAGGAAATTAGAACTTGTCATAATGCCGAAGCCCGGTGCCGAAGTGACACAGGATGGTAAATTCTTCCAGTCTTTGATTTTGACACCATCATATATTTGTTGAAGGAAATATAGTTGTGAAACAACTTGAGAACGAGATTCGAACAGGTAGCATTCGATTTCAAAAGAGGGCAAACCCAAATGTTTGCTGCAATCATATTGAATGTAAATGTCGCGTCACGAAACAAATAATTATGACATGGCTGTCCCGAAAATGTGCGAAATACATAGACAAATCACACAATGGACACATATATATCGGAAAATATGTCGAAATATATTTAATGTGCCAAGTCCAATGACTGCTGCTTGTTAACTTCTCGATTTTGACTTGAGGCATTTAGTGTGTTGTAATACGGAAAATTTATATTTTTGAACCGAACTTTTTTTACAGTTTCAAAAGGATGGTAAATCGGGCGTTGACAAAGTAATGTTTGGATATGTTGACAAATTACGAAACGTTGCTTCAGAAATGTATTACGACATATATATATATATATATATAAATATTTCTTCAATTCAATTTTTTCACGGATTTCGCATAAAGGCATGCAGTCGTTGGACTTAGCGCGCTTGATAATGTTTAGATATATATATTTGTTAATTGCTAAACACCATTTTGCTACAACTTTCCAAATTAATCTAACATAATATGTGTTATCCGTTTGTATATGGCTGATTACCAAGATTACTATTTACAAATTATTTGTCACGTCATTATATTAAGAAATTAAAGATGCAGTTCAGAAATTAAACAATTAATGAAAGCCACCATGCACCATCTATCGGGTGTCCCAAAAAAGGGGACTCGACCAAATGTAATGCTATCAATGTTTGGGTATATATAAATGCCACGTTTTTTTTATATATCTTTGGCTTGGTATGATCTCGATACAAATACCGTATGCCGGTCTTCTTTCCGATTTTAACAGGGGTGAAAGCAAATTTTTGTAAGTTGTTTTGAGGTTGGTTCTCGTGGCCTGGTCAGCAAAAGCTATAGCAAAGATAACGTTTTAAAATATTTCCACATTTGTTGGGAGCCGCTTTTTCTGGTACAACCGGTAAATAAGCAAAGAAATGCTTGGAGTGTGGCAATATACATTTAAAACTATCCACGACCCGGGATTTTTCGACCGTTATCAAACATCTGAAAATTGGCCTGGTGTTTACATGTAATTTGTTTCAATTCGTAAAACCCCGTTTTACAGTTACCCAGCAAACACTATGTTTTATAGAAAACATTTAAATTTAAATGTCGGGTTATATAAAGGGTAATAAAGGTTATAAAAAAGTTTTAATAACATTTTACAATAACATTTTAACAACATTCTTAGAATATTGTTGCAGTGTTTTTTCATATAAAAACGTTTTCATGACCTGATATATAATCCGACATTTAAAACGTTTTGACCATGGCCAAAACGCATTTATAACACGTTTATAACGCCAAAAACATGTTTGTGTTTCCTGGATATTATATGCAATGGGTAATATTCAATAAGCCTGTCATGCAAAATAACGAAAATAATATATTTTTAGAGTTAAACAAGTCACTTAATAATTAACAAACAAATAGAATTGCCAAAAATATATGAAATTTAAACTTTAAATTGTCCAAATTCCAAATGACTAGAGATTTCTATGTATATATTAGCGATCTACATAGGGAAATACTATTGATTTAATATAATTAGAAGTGAAATACTTATTTATACAACCCTTTTTGACCAGCGATGAACGTAATTATTCTTCAGTCTCTAGCGACAAGGAAGTTATTTTTGACCATTGAATGGGTTGTTCTTTCCAAAGCAACAACAAACAGTCCAACGTATTGCTCAATTTCAATAACGTCACCGTTTAGCGACTGGAATATAACTCGCCCATGACCATACGATTTCCACACCCGGTCTGGTTCTTGTTTTCATTTTAAAGAAGGTGGCATCTTTAAAGTGGATTTCTGTCACTTTAACTCAGTAATACAAGCAAATTTTAGTGTTTACATTTGGTACTGAAAGGGCATTAAAAGTAGCCAAAACACGGTCTTCTTTATGAGGTAGTTGGCATTAACGTCCCGGAGATGTGAGGCTTAAATGAACGAATGTGCAGGTGTCATACTAATAGAATTCTATCCTTTTTTTACCTAACGACGTCTGTAGAAATATCATCAACATATATAATATGGGAAATCATACTAAAAAACACTATTTTTAAGCTTTTTAAAATATGATATCGTATCGGGACACAGCCCACTTTTCGTGGTTATTTTTACTTCAAATTGGACTCAATTTTACAATTTTGCACAGTGTGTCACAGTTGCGCTGTTCTACATACCATCGTCATATAATCTATATTGATTTTAAGTGTGTTATTTAAATATCTTTCCAAATTAAAAACCGATTATCTCTGTCCAAGTATCAACATAAACCACTGAACGCTGTAATTGCTTTTTAAAGTGATATGTTGCAAAAATGTATTTCATGAAGCGCAGTTTACGAACTGACTCGAAAACTGTGGGGAGAGTATTACATGTTATCTGTCAGTTAGTTACCAACTTCAAATCATTATCAATCACATCGCAACTACCATATCGTATCGTAGCACTTACGACTATATCAACTGAAGTATCGGTTATATTGAAATATTCATGGAAACCCTCAAGCAGTAAGCTTAATTAAACACTTTCTGATACATATCGCTCTAATGGACAACATTTAATTGCCTTCTTCTTAGACAAACAATTGTCCTCTTTATGGTTGCTAAGTAGTTACACATGAATCAAATATGAGATATTTTACTCTATATTTTGTACACATTGTCATGTTTTTCTGTTCACCATTAAACTTTCTATCACAATATTTGGATGGAGGATTTATAGTTTATGGCACACCCGGTAACGGAAAGCGCACGTTGACTTATATAGGCCTACACAGAGATAACGTACAAATGGGTAGATCCGCACTCGAGCACCCTAAGCAAATATGTGTACCTTTAGTGAGTTAAGTCTTTACACATGCACACACCCCCTACCCACCCCACACCCACCCCCACACCCGTATAGCATACACCCTCATACACACCGTTAGAGCATGGCGAGTCATATATTTTTTCGCTGTTTTCCTTCTCATTCTTTCCATCCCTCTCTCCTTCTCCCTTTCTTTTTTCTCTCTCCCTCCTTCTCTCTCCCTTCCCTCTCTCCAGAGTCTCTCTCCTTCTCCCTTTTGTTTTCTCTCTCTCTCTCTCTTCCTCTCCAGGGTCTCTATCCCTCTCCCTCCCCTCCATCCCTCCCCGGGATCCCTCCCTCCCTCTCCATATCTCTCTCGCTCTTTCCTTTCACTTCTCTCTAATACTCTACTCTCTTTTTCTTTCCTCTCTTTTCCTCCAACTTTCCACCAACATTTACGGGCCTTTGGTGCCAACAGCTAATATTGTCATAACAAACAATCATAAACCAATTTAATTTCACGTATAATGTCGGAGTTTTATTAAACAACAATGTAGTATTGAATGCCAATTGTTTAATATTATATATACGAAGTATACATACCGGTTCATGTATATTGCATTTATCGCTCTTCCTTTTTGTTATTTTTAGTCTAGAATGAATTTTTTAAATCATTCATTCAAACAAAATTGCGCTTTTCTATCATTTATTCACATTACTTACCTTAATTTACCATCATTTCAAAACAGTAAAGTAACATAAATATATGAAAAAGTATATATATAGAAATGTTTGAAATGTCTTGCTACGTGGCAATGATGGCTACTATTTTAATCTTCTTCTATATTGTTTATTTATTCTTCTTTCCTTGTAACAACATAAAATAAATAAATATAAATAAAGAACATAATTATTGAGCAACATGTTCATGTAGGGTTTTTATTTTCGACCAATGCAATGAATGCAATGTTCGAGTTTTTTTTTTTTTGTCATGTTGATTAACCATATTAATCTAGATATATAATTGCCCGTAATTTTAGCTAATAGGTTATTAAAAGTCCGTATTTGCTGGTATACACAATGCGTACGTGTTTGCATAATTATATATATGCCAAATGAAAAAAAAGTAATTATTTCAGGAGTATAAACGAAACCATTGACGATAATATACCGTAATATTATGTAGTTAGAAAAAAAGAAAACAATCAAACAAATCAGCAAACAAAGAACTATGATATAGTTTCAGTATTTTGCGCGGCGTGCCAGAGTACTGTAAGCTTACACTACCATCGGGACTTGCATGTCCTGGAGCAATGTTGGGTATCGTTTTGGCATGGTGACCCATGCATAGTATCCTGTTTGGAAGGGAAATAGGTATAGATGTAGACAGAAAGTTAGGGTTAGGGTATGATTAGGGTTAAGGGTTAGATGCCACATTTGTCTTAAATGCCACATTAACTAGGAAATAAAATTGGGCCTATTGATTTTTAATCAAAAGACTGTGGTGAAAGAATAATTGAATACCAAAGATTGTTTTAGCCTTTGTTTGGAATGTCAACGTTAGATCAACGTTGGACCACCGGCTAAAATGACATTTGCTAAACATTGCTAGATTTCAACAGACCGTCAGTTATGGTATAACGAAACAGTTTTACATCTTTTTTTTACCAGTTTTACATCTTTAACGTAATGCTGCGTTTACTTAATGTTGCATTTGTTTTTTTAGCTTCAAAATATTTCAAGTTACTCCAGAGAACGAGTACCAACTAGAACTTCTACGAGGACTTAGTGATATGCACAACAGCTACGATTGGGTAAGCCAACAACGCCATGTCAATTCATTTAGTACAATTTTAACACAAAAGTATTATATTGCACATTTGAATTGCTAATGTTTTAAAGTTCCATTCAGTGATTCCAGTGCAAGTGTAAACAAAATTAAAATTGTTCATAGATTGCTAGTGAAGGATAAGTCATTCAAATTGTCATTTTTGGTATTTTTGTAATTCAAAATTTGGCAAAATACCAAGAAAATAGCAGTATTGACGAAGTTGAAGCCACATTCAAGTATACATGTATAGCTAATTCATGAATTTATATAGGCCCCTACTGTCAGTATATATAAATAAAATTACTGATTCAAATAAATGCCTTATTTTGTCTTAAATACACGGCTCTCGGCTGACATCTATGACAATGACAAAGGGTACCAAATCTGAATTTTGATGATTTTTACGAATGTCCGACTGAGCAAATCACTGAATGGGCCTTAAGTATTGGAATAAGAACAATCGCATATTCTTTTCTGTCGCTATATAATCATTATTGCAAAAGAGCAATGCAGAATCGCGCATGATCTATATCTGGTTTGCGATCGGCCACGGTTAAAATATTTTGGGTTTGTTTTTCAATTTTTGTTTTGTTATTGAAATCTTAGTCCGAAGTTACTAATAGTGCCTCTTAGTTTGTTCAAATATTTCATATGACCTATAGTAATATGTCCTAGTTATCGAACATTTGAATATTAAACATGTGCTAAAATTGGTTCTCTAGAACGCCACTTTGCAAATATATGATATCAGTGTTATGTCACATTCACTAATGATTATATTTCCCGTCTATATAAGGCATCCCACTCAGAAATCTCCGTGGAATATATCCGCAAACTTCCCGCTCCTCCTGATAGCTAAGTGGCTTCAAGATTTAGCATCAATAAATTAAATTTAATCTTTCAAAGTAGCTTCATATAATATTTAATTACTATAGATGATTGGAGCAATATTATAAAGGATGATTTGAGCAATATTATAACACTTTAATAATATAGTGATGTAACCAGCAAAGCGGCAATCGTTTTCAGTGGTTGCTATTCAACCAAAATTTTAATAAGATAATATCTTTTCAATATACTTGCTCCTCTACATCTTATTATGTTTAAATGTCGATCATATTTTTATTCTAATACGCATGAAGTAAGAACGGAAAGGATTAATTTTAAGAGGATAATTATTAACCAGTCACTGTCGGATTATGGGCTTTCTTAGCATTCTAAATGACAGGAAGAAGAATTTGACTTTCAAAATAAATTATACCCTGTACGTATAAGATCATGATCATGATAAAGAAAACCTATTGCAAGTTGTAATCCTGTATGTAGCACAATACAGCCTGTCTCAAAAAAAATTGTGCAAGTGAAAAGCGCCCTCTTTGGCAATTAGAAAATACCGTAGTGACAAAATGCTTACATCAACGTCACGGGCGCAGTCTTAGCTCTTAAATGCCGTTTGTTCTGTTCAATTTGCTTGTTCCAATTTCGAGATATGTTTATTTAACAACGAAAGGGTAAAATCACAATTGTGCCACTTTTACTATAGGGAAGAGAGCTGTACATGTAAATCAATTATAGCTCATGTTGATGCGTCTAACGTACTCCCCCTTTCGGGGCGCATGCATTAGACACATCAACATCAGCACGCGTGCACTATTTTGTCTAATATCTCTCCCAACAAGTAATACGCGTTCATTAGCCTATAACATGTATAAGTGCGCAACATATGTTTGTCTTTTAACATGTCTTAAGTAACTAAGAGAACAGTATTTACCATGATAAAATCATTGACATACACACGTATTTCATTTTTACAGCAGAATGTGAAATATTTATTTATCTTTTAATATCTTTTAAGTGGAAAAAGAGAATCATCATTCCTGCATCAGGATATAACAGTAACTAGACTTAGCTGTGGTCTAAGACCACGAACACAGCCGTGTTGTGACCCCTTATTGACCTTTGACCCCAAAATATATGAAAGTCCCATAGACATTGGCTAGTGTCAATGTACATTTGCATGTGGCATCACTATGCCATGTTACTTGTGGCAGAAGGGGCATTTTGAAGGTTTTTCGTCTCAGACCGGAAGTGACCCCTTGATGACCTTTGACCCAAAATAAAAAAATAACCACAATTCATATATGAACATACCGTTACTGTCCTTTGTTTTTCTTAGCTAATACAAAAATTTTGAAGGTATTTCGTTTTATACCGGAAGTGACCCCTTAATGACCTTTGACCCCAAATATGTGTTCACCCCATATACACTGGGTAACACCAATGCATGTGTGCAAGTGGTATCACTGTCCTACGTAATTTGTGGAAGAAGATGCATTTTATAAGTATTTCGTTTTATACCGGAAGTGACCCCTTAATGACATTTGACCCCAAATTAAAAAATAACACATATACACTGGGCAACCACAATTTAGCGTTACTGTCCTACGTTTTTCTTAGCTAATAAAATTTTTTGAAGATATTTAGTTTTATACCGGAAGTGACCCCTTAATGACCTTTGACCCCAAATCTGTGTACACCCTATAGACACTAGGTAATTACAATACATGTGTGCAAGTGGCGTCACTGTCCTACGTAATTTGTGGGAGAAGATGCATTTTAAAGGTTATTTCGTTTAATACCGGAAGTGACCCATTAATGACCTTTGACCCACATAAAAAAATATCACATATACACTAGATAACTGCAAATCAGATGTGAACATACCGTTACTGCCCTATATTTTGTTTAGCTAATAAAATTTTTTGAAGGCATTTCGTTTTATACCGGAAGTGCCCCTTAATGACCTTTGACCCCAAATCTGTGTACACCATATATACACTGGATTATAACAATGCATGTGTGCTAGTGGCGTCACTGTCCTACGTAAGTTGTGGGAGAAGATGCATTTTAGTTGAAATCACGTTTTTGACCCCTATGACCCCTGCGTGACCTTTGACCCCACAAGTTTCATGTGACATGTAGGGGCACAGTCAATGATCATTGTGACCAAGTTAGGTCAAAATCGATGTAAGCATGCGAGTGCTAGAGCAAATGTAATGGTTGACAGAAAGAAGAAAGAAAGAACTAGACTTAGCTGTGGTCTAAGACCACGAACACAGCCGTGCTGTGTCCCCTTAATGACCTTTGACCCCAGAATATATGAAAACGCCATAGACATTGACTAATGTCAATGCATGTGCACATGGCATTGCTTTGCCATGTTATTTGTGGCCGAGCGGCATTTTGAATGTTTTTCGTCTCAGACCGGAAGTGACCCCTTAATGCCCTTTAACCTCAAACAAAAAAATACCACATATACATTGGGTAAACACAATGCATGTGTTAAAATACCGTCACTCTCCTATGTTTTGTTTAGGTAATACATTTTTTTGCAGGTATTTCGTTTTATACCGGAAGTGACCCTTTATTGACCTTTGACCCCAAAATCTGTGTACACCCCGTAGACACTGGGTAATGACAATGCATGTGTGCAAGTGGCGTCACTGTCCTACATAATTTGTGGGAGAAGATGCATTTTAAAGGTATTTCGTTTTATACCGGAAGTGACCCCTTAATGACCTTTGACCCAAAATAAAAAAATACCACATATACATTGGGTAACCGCAATTCATGTGTGAACATACCGTTACCGTCCTATGTTTTTCTTAGCTAATAAAATTTTTTGAAGATATTTCGATTTATACCGGAACTGGTCCCTTAATGACCTTTGACCCCAAATCTGTGTACACCCCATAGACACTGGGTAATAACAATGCATGTGTGCAAGTGGCGTCGCTGTCCCACATAATTTGTGGAAGAAGATGCAGTTTAAAGGTATTTATTTTTATACCGGAAGTGACCCCTTAATGGGCTTTGACCCCAAATAAAAAAATACCACATATACATTGGGTGACTGCAGATCATATGTGAACATACCGTTACTGTGCTATGCTTTACTTAGCTAATAAAATTTTTTGAAGGTTTTTCGTTTTATACCGGAAGTGACCCCTTAATGACCTTTGACCACAAATCTGTGTACACCACATAAACACTGGGTAATAACAATGCATGTGTGCAAGTGGGGTCGCTGTCCTACGTAAATTGTAGGAGAAGATGCATTTTGAGTTGAAATCACGTTTTTTAACCCCTATGACCCCTGCGTGACCTTTGACCCCACAAGTTTCATGTGACAAGTAGGGGCACGGTCAATGATCATTGTGACCAAGTTAGGTCAAAATCGATGTAAGCATTTGAGTGCTAGAGCAAATGTAATGGTTGACAGAAAGAAGAAAGAATTAGCTGTGGTCTAAGACCACGAACACAGCCGTGCTGTGACCCCTTATTGACCTTTGACCCCAAAATATATGAAAGTCCCATAGACATTGGCTAGTGTCAATGTACATTTGCATGTGGCATCACTATGCCATGTTACTTGTGGCAGTAGGGGCATTTTGAAGGTTTTTCGTCTCAGACCGGAAGTGACCCCTTGATGACCTTTGACCCAAAATAAAAAATACCACATATACACTGGGTAACCACAATTCATATATGAACATACCGTTACTGACCTTTGTTTTTCTTAGCTAATAAAATTTTTGAAGGTATTTCGTTTTATACCGGAAGTGACCCCTTAATGACCTTTGACCCCAAATCTGTGTACACCCCATATACACTGGGTAACACCAATGCATGTGTGCAAGTGGTATCACTGTCCTACGTAATTTGTGGAAGAAGATGCATTTTATAAGTATTTCGTTTTATACCGGAAGTGACCCCTTAATGACCTTTGACCCCAAATTAAAAAATACCACATATACACTGGGTAACCACAATTTATGTGTGCATATACCGTTACTGTCCAACGTTTTTCTTAGCTAATAAAAATTTTTGAAGATATTTCGTTTTATACCGGAAGTGACCCCTTAATGACCTTTGACCCCAAATCTGTGTACACCCCATATACACTGGGTAACACCAATGCATGTGTGCAAGTGGTATCACTGTCCTACATAATTTGTGGAAGAAGATGCATTTTATAAGTATTTCGTTTTATACCGGAAGTGACCCCTTAATGACCTTTGACCCCAAATTAAAAAATACCACATATACACTGGGCAACCACAATTTATGTGTGCATATACCGTTACTGTCCTACGTTTTTCTTAGCTAATAAAAAATTTTGAAGATATTTCGTTTTATACCGGAAGTGACCCCTTAATGACCTTTGACCCCAAATTAAAAAATACCACATATACACTGGGTAACCACAATTTATGTGTGCATATACCGTTACTGTCCTACGTTTTTCAAAAAAAAAAAAAAATTTTGAAGATATTTCGTTTTATACCGGAAGTGACCCCTTAATGACCTTTGACCCCAAATCTGTGTACACCCCATATACACTGGGTAACACCAATGCATGTGTGCCAGTGGTATCACTGTCCTACATAATTTGTGGAAGAAGATGCATTTTATAAGTATTTCGTTTTATACCGGAAGTGACCCCTTAATGACCTTTGACCCCAAATTAAAAAATACCACATATACACTGGGCAACCACAATTTATGTGTGCATATACCGTTACTGTCCTACGTTTTTCTTAGCTAATAAACATTTTTGAAGATATTTCGTTTTATACCGGAAGTGACCCCTTAATGACATTTGACCCCAAATCTGTGTACACCCTATAGACACTAGGTAATTACAATACATGTGTGCGAGTGGCGTCACTGTCCTACGTAATTTGTGGGAGAAGATGCATTTTAAAGGTTATTTCGTTTTATACCGGAAGTGACCCCTTAATGACCTTTGACCCATATAAAAAAATATCACATATACACTAGGTAACTGCAACTCAGATGTGAACATACCGTTACTGCCCTATAGTTTGTTTAGCTAATAAAATTTTTTGAAGGTATTTCGTTTTATACCGGAAGTGACCCCTTAATGACCTTTGACCCCAAATCTGTGTACACCACATAGACACTGGGTAATATCAATGCATGTGTGCTAGTGGCGTCGCTGTCCTACGTAAGTTGTGGGAGAAGATGCATTTTAGTTGAAATCACGTTTTTGACCCCTATGACCTCTGCGTGACCTTTGACCCCATGAGTTTCATGTAACTTGTAGGTGCACGGTGAATGATCATTGTGACTAAGTTAGGTCAAAATCGATGTAAGCATGTGAGTGCTAGAGCAATGTAAAAATTGACAGAAGAAGAAGAAGAAGAAGAAGAAAGAACCTGGAAGAAAAAAGACACAGCCGTGACTAACGTCACGGCTGTGTAAAGAAGAAAGAACTAGATATATTGCATCCTTGTAAGGCTGCGAAGTCCAGCCGTGACCTTGAAGTGACATCTGATGACCTTGAAAAGATTTGAAACACAATTGAATTTTCGTGAAAGATGTAGGCATTAAGTTTAATAACAATCTAGCTAATAAAATAATTTGACCTTTGTTGACCTGTGATGACCTTGAAATGACCTCCATTTTGTTTTAAATCATATCAATATTATATATTCTAATTTAAAGTTAATTTGGACGAATTTTGGAATTTGACCCCTTTTGACCTTAATTGACCTCTGGTGACCTTGAAATGACCTCCATCATATTTTCAATCATATCGTGATCACATATACTAATTTTCATTCGAATTGGACAAATTTTAGGATTTTACCCCTTTTGACCCCAAAACAGACCCCTACCAATGATCAAGCCAAATCTGATTATAACCCTATATGCACCCAATGTTATAGTCATTTTGGCATTATTCTGATGATCACATCACTTAATATGCAGGAAAAAGTGAACTTTAAGTTGATTTTCAGTAATCAACCCTATTTTACCCCTTCATGACCTTGAACTCAAAATCCGTGTTTACCCTATAGACACGAGCTAATGTCAGTGCATGTGTGTCAATCTCATCTCTGTACTATGTAATATGTAGGAAAGGAAGCATTTTGAATGTATTTGGTTATGTGCAGAAAAAATCCCCTTAATGACCTTTGACCCCAAATTTGTGTTTACCCCATAGACCCCAACTATAGTCCATGCCGATGACCAAGTCTCATTGCGCTACCATGTAATCTGTAAAAGAAGAAGCATTTTTGGTAAAAATCGCATTTTTAGCCAAAATTACTCATGCGTGACATTTGACCCCAAATGGGTCATGTCAAATGTAAAGGATGGGGTAGTACTCCGTAGTAGAGCCTTTGCTCAAGTTTGGTTAAAATTGGTCAAATAATTAGGGAGCTAGAGCCAATTATGTCAAATGTTGACAGAAAGAAAGAAAGAACTAGATATATTGCATCCCTGTAAGGCTGCGAAGTCCAGCCGTGACCTTTAAGTGACTTCACAGTTATCTGACAGTGTTTGAAAATGGTGCCTTCGATCCCATATGTATACGCTAATTTTAGTAATATGAAGTTTATTATTGTGATTTTTATAACGTACATATCTCCAACAACATTAATATAAGGCGTAATCGTCTTGTTGTTTTCCTTGAAAGACGGTATTAAAAGAACACAGCAAAAATGTACATACCTTATACGAGAGCTCATAGCATATAGCAATGTGTTGCAATAAAAAAAAATGTGATATGGCGTCCGACTTCAGAAAATTATTAAAGTGATGGTAATCGATCAGTGCCATATGGTTTTGCACGGAAGGTCATTAGTTCAAATCATCCTCCAGACACGCTCCAGAAGACATACAAATGACGCAGTACAATACCAATCACCTGTTTAACTGGTATTGATCAAAGTAAATATTTTGTACTCCATGCATTTGCATATCTGTTGGAGCGTGTCTGTAGGATGATTTGAACTAATGACCTTCCGTGCAAGCTTACTCTATATGGGAATTAAAAATGGGAATGAAACACCTCAAGTCAATTTCTTTAGTATTATTAACATGCATGACTGACCAAGAGTAAATAGAACCTCTGAATAGAAAGGACTATTATCTGTGTGTACCAAAGCGGGCAATCTACATTCATAGATTATCTTCTGTGAATAGCTGTCTATAAGATGATTATGTAACTGTATCAATAACTTGTGATCTAGTCTGTAGTTTAGTGCGGTATGCTCTCAAAATTTTGCCTAACTATACATCTTATATACATCTTATGATTTTTAACGGTGTGTAGAGTAGCCTGCATTAGTGCCTAACTCTGTTATATTGGCTGTTAAGTTAGGCAAATTGTTTTACAATCACCGTTAGAAAGCGTTTGGTTTGCGAAATTGCAATTTTCATTTTAAAATCATTTAAATTGGATAAAATGTTCAATTTTACCCCCTTTTGACCTTTGGTTGACCTCTGGTGACCTTGAAATGACCTCCATCATATTTTGAATCCTACCGTGATTACATATACTAATTTTCAATTGAATTGGGCAAATTTCAAAATATTACCCCTTTTGACCCCAAAAGAGACCCCTACCCATGTCCAAGCCAAATCTGATTATAACCCTATATGCACCCAATGCTATAGTCATTTTGGCATTATTCTGATGATCACAGCACTTAATATGCATGAAAAGGTGAACTTTAAGGTGATTTTCAGTAATCAACCCTATTTTACCCCTTCATGACCTTGAACTCAAAATCCGTGTTTACCCTATAGACACCAGCTAATGTCAGTGCATATGTGTCAATCTCATCTCTGTACTATGTAATCTGTAGGAAAGGAAGCATTTTGAAAGTATTTGGTTATGTGCAGAAAAAATCCCTTAATGACCTTTGACCCCAAATCTGTGTTTACCCCATAGACTCCAACTATAGTCGATGCCGATGACCAAGTTTCATTGCGCTACCATGTAATCTGTAAAAGAAGAAGCATTTTTGGTAAAATTCGCATTTTTAGCCAAAATTACTCATGCGTGACATTTGACCCCAAATGAGTCATGTCAAATGTAAAGGCTGGGGTAGTGGAGCCTTTGCCCAAGTTTGGTTAGAATCGGTCAAATAATTAGGGAGCTAGAGCCAATTATGTCAAATGTTGACAGAAAGAAAGAAAGAAAGAAAGAAGAAGCAGAAACCGCTGGGATGCAAGAGTCCAGCCGTTGCTCGGCTGGACTAACTAGATATATTGCATCCCTGTAAGGCTGCGAAGTCCAGCCGTGACCTTTAAGTGACTGCACAGTTATCTGACAGTGTTTGAAAATGGTGCCTTCGATCCCATATACGCTAATTTTAGTCATATGAAGTTTATTATTGTGATTTTTATAACGTACATATCTCCAACATTAATATAAGGCGTAATCGTCTTGTTGTTTTCCTTGAAAGACGGTATAAAAAGAACACAGCAAAAATGTACATACCTTATACGAGAGCTCATAGCATATAGCAATGTGTTGCAATAAAAAAATGTGATATGGCGTCCGACTTTAGAAAATTATTAAAGTGATGGTAATCGATCAGTGCCATAGGGTTTTTCACGGAAGGTCATTAGTTCAAATCATCCTCCAGACACGCTCCAGAAGACATACAAATGCACGCAGTACAATACCAATCACCTGTTTATACTGGTATTGATCAAAGTAAATATTTTGTACTCAATGCATTTGCATATCTGTTGGAGCGTGTCTGTAGGATTGAACTAATGACCTTCCGTGCAAGCACTCTATATGGGAATCAAAAATGGGAATGAAACACCTCAAGTCAATTTCTTTAGTATTATTAACATACATGACTGACCAAGAGTAAATAGAACCTCTGAATAGAAAGGACTATTATCTGTGTACCAAAGCGGACAATCTACATTCATAGATTATCTTCTGTGAATAGCAGTCTACAAGATGATAATGTAACTGTATCAATAACTTGTGATCTAGTCTGTAGTTTAGTGCGGTATGCTCTCAAATTTTTGCCTAACTATACATCTTATATACATCTTATGATTTTTAACGGTGTGTAGAGTAGCCTGCATTAGTGCCTAACTCTGTTATATTGGCTGTTAAGTTAGGCAAATTGTTTTACAATCACCGTTAGAAAGTGTTTGGTTTGCGAAATTGCAATTTTCATTTTAAAATCATTTAAATTGGATAAAATGTTCAATTTACCCCCCTTTTGACCTTTGGTTGACCTCTGGTGACCTTGAAATGACCTCCATCATATTTTGAATCCTACCGTGATTACATATACTAATTTTCAATTGAATTGGGCAAATTTCAAAATTTTCCCCCTTTTGACCCCAAAAGAGACCCCTCCCCATGTCCAAGCCAAATCTGATTATAACCCTATATGCACCCAATGCTATAGTCATTTTGGCATTATTCTGATGATCACAGCACTTAATATGCAGGAAAAAGTGAACTTTAAGGTGATTTTCAGTAATCAACCCTATTTTACCCCTTCATGACCTTGAACTCAAAATCCGTGTTTACCCTATAGACACCAGCTAATGTCAGTGCATATGTGTCAATCTCATCTCTGTACTATGTAATCTGTAGGAAAGGAAGCATTTTGAAAGTATTTGGTTATGTGCAGAAAAAATCCCCTTAATGACCTTTGACCCCAAATCTGTGTTTACCCCATAGACTCCAACTATAGACGATGCCGATGACCAAGTTTCATTGCGCTACCATGTAATCTGTAAAAGAAGAAGCATTTTTGGTAAAATTCGCATTTTTAGCCAAAATTACTCATGCGTGACATTTGACCCCAAATGGGTCATGTCAAATGTAAAGGCTGGGGTAGTGGAGCCTTTGCCCAAGTTTGGTTATAATCGGTCAAATAATTAGGAGCTAGAGCCAATTATGTCAAATGTTGACAGAAAGAAAGAAAGAAAGAAAGAACTAGATCTGGTTACAGATCTGGACCTAGCCGGGGCCGGAAATGCCAGTCTTAACTTAAAGTTTGACCTTTGACCGGCTATTATAGACATCTCACACCATTAATGGTGCATCACTGTAGCAGGAGCTTTATCCGTCTTCCATAGGCTGAGATACACCTACTTTTCTGTAATTTTAAACATTTTTTTTGCAAATTTGACGTTTTGACCTCCTTAATGACCTTTGACCCCAATATAAAAAAAACCTCATATACACCGAGAAAATGCATTGTTACAGATTAAAATAAAAAAATCTACTATGCTTAGTTATGGAGATAAAAATTCTTGAAGTTATTTAGCTTAAAACCGGAAATGACGTCTAAATGACCTTTGACCAAAAAATAAAAATACTGTGCATACATCGGGTAACACTAATGCATATATGAAGTTTATATCACTCTGGTCTGGTTACGTTTTGAGATATAAAAAATGAACATATTTGATGATTTTGGTTTTTGACCGGAAGCGACCCCTTAATGACCTTTGACCCCAAAACTGTAGACACCCCAAAGACCCTAGTTGGTAGCAATGCATGTGCTAATGACAACACTCTGCTATGTAATTTGTAAAAACAGTGATTTTTGAATATTTTTAGCTTTCAGACCCGAAATGCCCCCCTTAATGACCCTTGACCCCTTATCTGTGAACACCCTATAGGCACCGACCAAAGTCAAGTCACATGACCTAAGCATGTCACCATCACATGTTATTTGTGGAAGAAGATACATTTTATAGTAAAAATCGCATTTTTGCCATTGTGAGCAGGTCAAAGGTCAAATGGAGTTCAATGTCATGTCACATGTGGGGACATAGTCAGTGTTGTTTGTGACCAAGTACGGTCAAAATCGGTCAAAGCATAACAGAGCTAGGGCGACACGTGGCAAGTCACGCACGTGTTGCCAGAAGAAGAAAGATCCGATAGCATCACAAGACCTAGCCGGTGTCCCGGCTAGGTAAGAAGCAGAAACCGCTGGGATGCAAGAGTCCAGCCGTTGCTCGGCTGGACTAAAGAAAGAACTAGATATATTGCATCCTCAGAAGGCTGCGAAGTCCAGCCGTGACCTTGAAGTGACTTCACAGTTATCTGACATGCAGTGTTTGAAATTGGTGCCTCCGATCCCATATACGCTAATTCTTTAGTCATAATGAAGTTAATTATTGTGATTTTTATAACATACATATCTCTAACATTAATATAATAAGGCGTAATCGTGTTGTTGTTTTCCTTGAAAGACGGTATAAAAAGAACACAGCAAAAATGTACATACCTTATACGAGAGCTCATAGCATATAGCAATGTGTTGCAATAGAAAAATGTACCATGGCGTCCGACTTTAGAAAATTAATAATGTGATGGTAATCGGTCAGTGCCATAGAGTGCTATAGAGTGCTTGCACGGAAGGTCATTAGTTCAAATCATCCTCCAGACACGCTCCAGAAGACATGCAAATGCATGCAGCACAATACCAATCACCTGTGTAACTGGTATTGATCAAAGTAATTCTTTTGTACTCCATGCATTTGCATATCTTCTGGAGCGTGTCTGGAGGATGATTTGAACTAATGACCTTCCGTGCAAGCACTCTGTATGGGATTTAAATAAAGTGCATCAAGTCAGTTTCTTTAGTATTATTAACATGCATGACTGACCAAGAGTAAATAGAACCTCTGAATAGAAAGGACAATTATCTGTTTACCAAAGCGGGACAATCTACATTCATAGATTATCTTCTATGAATAGCTGTCTATAAGATGATTATGTAACAGTATCAATAACTTGTGATCTACTCTGTCGTTTAGTGCAGTATGCTCTCACATTTTTGCCTAACTATACATCTTATGATTTTTAACGGTGTGTAGAGTAGCCTGCATTAGTGCCTAACTCTGTTATATTGGCTGTTAAGTTAGGCAAATTGTTTTACAATCACCGTTAGAAAGTGTCTGGTTTGCGAAATTGCAATTTTCATTTTAAATCATTCCAATTGGATAAAATGTTCAATTTTACCCCCTTTTGACCTTTGGTTGACCTCTGGTGACCTTGAAAAGACCTCCATTATATTTTGAATCATACTAGAATTACAAATAACAATTTTATTCAAATTGGATAAACTTTTAAATATTACCCCTTTTGACCCCAAAACAGACCCCTCCCTATGTTCAAACCAAATCTGATAATAACCCTATATGCACCCAATGCTATAGTCATTTTGGCATTATTCTGATGATCACAGAACTTAATATGCAGGAAGAAGTGAACTTTAAGGTGATTTTCAGTAATCAACCCTATTTTACCCCTTCATGACCTTGAACTCAAAATCCGTGTTTACCCTATAGACACCAGCTAATGTCAGTGCATATGTGTCAATCTCATCTCTGTACTATGTAATCTGTAGGAAAGGAAGCATTTTGAAAGTATTTGGTTATGTGCAGAAAAAATCCCCTTAATGACCTTTGACCCCAAATCTGTGTTTACCCCATAGACTCCAACTATAGTCGATGCCGATGACCAAGTCTCATTGCGCTACCATGTAATCTGTAAAAGAAGAAGCATTTTTGGTAAAAATCGCATTTTTAGCCAAAATTACTCATGCGTGACATTTGACCCCAAATGGGCCATGTCAAATGTAAAACCTGGTGTAGTGGAGCCTTTGCCCAAGTTTGGTCAGAATCGGTCAAATAATTAGGGAGCTAGAGCCAATTATGTTAAATGTTGACAGAAAGAAAGAAAGAAAGAAAGAAAGAAAGAAGAAGAAACCACTGGGATTCAAGAGTCCAGCCGTTGCTCGGCTGGACTAAAGAAGAAGAAGAAACCGCTGAAAAACAGAAGTCCAGCCGCCGCTCGGCTGGACTAAGAAGAACCTGTAAGAAAAAAGACACAGCCGTGACTAATGTCACGGCTGTGTAAAAACAGTCAAAATAGTTTGTATTATGTAATTGATGCATTCTTTTGACTTCACGAAGGAAATCTTGATAAACTTGATGCTATCACTGCTACATGTAAAGCCCTCTTCCCTAGTAAAAGTGGCACAATTGTGATTTTACCCTTCCGTCTTTAACTAAACATATCTCGAGATTAAAACAAGCAAAATGAACAGAGCAAACAGCATTTGCGAGCTAAGACTACGCCCTTGACGTTGATGTAAGCATTATGTCACAATGGTATTTTCTAATTGCCAGAGAGGGCGCTTTTCACTTGCACAATTTTTTTTGAGACAGGCTGTATATTTCCATACAGGATTACATCCACAATGTAAGTTACTTTCAGATTTTATTTAAAACATTTCTCCTCGTATGATTTCACTTGGGTTTCTGTGTGCCATTTTAAAATCCTTTCCTCCATTTTTCTAGAAGAAGCATACTTTCTTTACAGAACCTATATAGGCTACTGTGATGTCCCGGGTTCAATTCTCGTTATCCCGGTCAATGAATATCTGTTTGATTTCTTGTCCAACTCAACATGCTCAAGGGACGAACTACACAGCAGTCAGAAGTATAATTTGATTTCTAATTTGTTTGCATTTTGATCTTTTACAGGTTATATTTTGGCAAGAACCCAATACACCGGGCGAACACGTGAATTTGATGGTAGCACCCCAGGATATGAACACATTGATTGATATCTTACACAGTCATAACATTAATCATCAACTACAGATTGAAAATGTACAGCGTTTAATCGACAGCAATCAGCACAGAGATGGATTTAATCAAAGAAAACGCGGCGAGTACAACTTCGAACATTATCAAAATTACGATGAGGTAAGACTGTTTTCCTATTCAATTTACTTGCTTTGTTTCTTATAAAAGTTATATAAATCGCTCTTATTGATGGGGTGCGTGGGACGGGTATGCGAGTGCTCACGCACAAACTGGTGAGTGGGACATTTCAAGGTACTCTTTCCATTATCAGGTACTTTATGCACGAATAATCTCCTTTTAAGGTCTATTGCCATTGGCTAAAGAAATATATTTCTGGGTGGGTGGGTGGGTTTGCATGTATGCCTATGGGGCTGGGTATGAGTGACTGAGTGTTTACCCAGCAAACACAAAATCTTTTTACAGAAAATGTTTTTTAAAAATGTCGGGTTAAATATAAAGGGTTTAGAATATTTGAATAACATTCAAAAACATTCTTGTAAACTTGCTACAAAATATTCTTACATACAGTGACGTTATTTAAGTGTTTTTGTAGTGTGTTTTTTTCCAGCCATTTAGGCTAAATGTTATTAATAGGCAACGTTACATCGTTTATCAGATACCCCGTGTAGTGTATATAAATCTAATAGATATATTAAGCAAATCAAATAGATATGTTAAAATATTTTTCGATTACGTCCTAGATTTTTGGTATATTTCAACAAACGTTCCTTTAGATTTTCTTCTCTATCAGCGAATTGATCTCAAACGTATAAATTTAGTTATTATTTCACTGTCTATTAACGCCAGCGTTGTTTTTTATTACACATACGTAAACTTCACTAAAAAGCTCCAGTAAAAAGCACATCAGTATCAACTAGAATTAATGAACTTCTTCCAAAGTCGATAAGTGTTTTTATTTACCACTCGCATAAAAAGGATGCCACTTAAAAGAGCGTAATTGTATTGAAAAGTGTTTTCATACCAGCTAAAAGCGGATAATGATGATGTAAATGAAACAAAAATATCGCGTGGAAAAACACTTGTAATATTGTAGTGATATATATATAGATAGATACGAGATAGAACGAGACGGCAATTTGTTTGAGTAACCTGGTATTTCATGCTTGCAATAATTAACTTTTAAAGCTTCTTAACATCTTGAATGATGTGGCTTCCGTATTAACGTTAAATTACGCCGGAACACGTTACGGGAGGAGTGTGCATTAAAGTTGGCACCATCTTATATATACCTATTACTCAGATGAATTCACAAATGCTATTTCGTTGGATAAACTAATGGCTATTTTTGATAATTTACTTCATTAGGGTCAAATGAAGCGAAATTTTTAATATCTTGATATTAATTTGAACACCCTAGTTATTTGTAATCTTAATTATGTTGGCAACACTGGAGTTGATTACAATTTTATCATCTCTTGTGGATGACAGTTTTATTGAATTTATTGAAGATTATATGAAAAATAATCTTCAAGAAATTCAATCAATTCAATGCCATGTGATGGACGTTTGATGAATGATATCATATTAACCAACGTTTTTTGTTATTACATACATTTGTTGATATACGTACGTATAGAGTTATACGAGGGGCGGTCAATAAGTTCGTAGAACAGGGTACTTGAAAGATTATTAGCCAAATTCTCTCCAACTTACTCTTGAACATGCGGCATACTTTAATGCACCCGTCGCAATTGTTCTTGAAACATTGCTTCATGAGCCACTCTTCAGTGAAGGCTCACCAGCATTAATCAGCAGCAAACCTGATATTATACAGGTATGACTTAAAATTCTAAAATAGGTTTCACTAACTGGAGGTCATGTCTGAACCACAGTGGTTGCTTTAGTTAAATGATCCCTCTGTCGTGAATGGCAGCTTGACAAAGTGAGAATAGTGTACAGGACACAGTCCGAGAATAGCGGGAGAATAGTCCCATTCCTACCACCAAACTTCTTTTCTTGATGGCTTGCCTCAATGTTTCTATCAAAATTGTATGATATATGCTTATGATTGTACTTTCATTTGGCTAAGGATCTGTCATCAACACTCCCCCTGAATCTCAGAAAACAGCGACGAAGACCTTCCACTATATGGTGACAGAGTGGAAGATCCAGTTGCTTCCACTGAATGGACTCATAATTCCAGTGATTAATGTATGTCTTATCACCTTTAGCTAAATACTAATAAACCTTGTCTCGGTCCTCATTCTAGGTGTACAGAAGGCGTGGACCTGATTTTGTCAGTGGTATCAATTTTGTGCATGGAGATTCTGGGACCCCCATGTAGAAGACACCCTGGAATACCCAAATGTTAATGAATTTATGTTGAAAACACTTTCATCAGAGTTATCATGTTTTGTGGCTACGTATCTCAACTTTCTTGTTTAGTTCTTTATTCATTATCAATGCCAATGTACCAGCACGTATATCATTAGTGGTGATGTCAGCAAGTCTTTTGGACCTTGGATGATCTTCAAGGACGCTCATTTTCATTCCATTCTTGAACTCTAAGGACCATTTTGTTGCTGTTGAATATCAAGGAGGTTATCACCATTTACAGCGACTGTATACATTAATGTTAAATTCCATTTGAGTTTTCACCTTTCACCCCCGTCGGCAGAAATTTCCATTATGACCCAGTGTTCACTTCTGGTGGTAGGGGGGCCCCTACCTGTGAATTCAAGGAGGTAGGCTTCCTCTGCCGAGTATCCTGCCCATATACAGTGATGCAAAAATCGAATATCTTTGCCGTTATGTTTTGAAGGAACAAGCTTTCAAATGAGATCAAATTCATTACCGTACGGCAAAGTAGCATACCTTGTTCTGCGAACTTTTTGACCGCCCTCGTAATTATGTTTGGCAAATTTGACACATTTTTTAAAGAGTTTTTGCCGATAGTTTTGCATTTCATACTCTCTCCATTTATCTATTTTCACTGCTGGCCCCGTATTGTTGCTACTATACTAGCATATAAGAACCCAAACTACTATCAAAGAACATCCCATAATTATATTAATCGAAGAAAGATACTATGCGTTGACGTTTTTATTTCTTTGGCAGATTCTAGAATTCATGACTAGTTTGGAAACGTTATATGACACAGGTGATCCTGATGGTTTACATATATCGTCATTTCCCATTGCCGAGACCTATGAAGGCCGTCCGATCACTGTACTGAAGGTAACTACATAGAACAATACCTGGAAGCGGCACTAGAAATTAGCATGAGGCCGCATTCATATGTAAATAGCGTATTGTTATTTAAATTTGTGCCCAGACTTATTGAGGGCGACAGTCATGTTATCCAGACAGAGAATGTCTTGATGCGCCAGGCATGTCAAATTGCTGAGTGAATGTGTATAAATCCCCTTTCTGTATAGGCAATAAGCTAGTATATTTCGTGTTCCAGTTTGTTATAACAAAAAAATTAGTATTATATTAAATTATATTAAGTGTATAAACTTTGAAATTGACGTGAATTTGAAGTGCAGAGCTCCAAATCTAGCTAAATCGTGTAGTGTGAAATTATGCTGTGTGACCCCTTCTGCGTGGTAGAATTATATTCATAAAACATTGAATTTAACATATAATATGGGCAGCCAACCACGATTTATCAGCATTTAAAAGATATATTAATTAACAAAGATAAATAATCAATAATACAAATGACAATTTAACTAGTAAACAAGTCTGAAATCTTAAAATGTTGCCACGTGATTTCCCGAACACATGATATGTCAACATGTGACCATTATTCAGATTTACCGTAAGTATTTGGAGCATGGTGCACGGCTTGCAGGCAACTGTGTATTTCTTTACCTCCGTATAAAATCAATAATTCATGCTGGGAGCCAAGTAACATTCTGTCTGCTTAGTGCAGATTGGTATTTTATTTTACTTGAGAGCATAATAGAAATACATAAAGACGAATAAGACGCCATGATGGAAAGCTATGGAAGGTCAGGTCGGGTATCAAAGGTTATTTTAACTTCAAATACTACTTGTGTTTCACACCTTGCCTCTGTATTTCCTTCATATTATTGACCTCAAGTCCTAATTTTGACTTTGCTGCTGCAAAATGTCATTTCATATCAAATTAGTAGACTTTCTTTGAAAAAAACATATCACTGGCGCCTGATGGGAATACCCGTCCGCCATTTCATTAAACTGGATCGTTTTCGTTTGGTTTGTGCCCAGATGTATTGGGGCGCGCTATACTCTCATTGAACAGGCAAAGTTCGCAAAACTAACAACGTTGTTATTTGCCAATATCAATTAACACGATCCAAGGGGTCGAACATGAATTATTCATAACGGATCGATAACTGGCCTCACTTTGTAGCTAGTAAACAAGCGGAATTTTTCATAGGTTTTGCGTTGCTAATAGAACAACCGTGAATTTAGTGGCACCCCCTTGGTAACAATCAAATAGAACAATAGCTCCACAACCTTTATAGAGTGCCTTATATACAATTAAGACAAATAATTTGTTCTGTAACTTAATTTGTTGATTAATATCCTAGACAGTTATAAAACAATAAATTATGGTTATTTCAAGAGGATCCAATGTAATGTTGCATTTCAATAACCATCAAAACTGATGATTAGGTCTACCATTTTGATACAGACTTAGCCAAAAAGGCCCTTTAAAAGACATTGGTTGCAGAAACGCGTTTCTTGCAGTGTTATTAATTTACTATAGCGAATGACCGTATTTGTGAAAAAAAATATGTGCAAAGCCTTCGATGTAATTTATGAAAAGTTCTGGTGATATTCTTTCAGGATAACAACATTTATTTTTCGAAATCGAGTAGGGGTCTACCTTCATCACCTTCATAGCATTCATCAGAATAGATGAAAAACATTAATTGGTGCTGTTTTCATTCCTTGTATTCAAGCTTAGTGCTGGCGAGTCTGGATATAAACCTGTAATCTGGATGATGGGAGGAATTCATGCTAGGGAATGGATTGGACCAGCTACACTCATGTATATCACTAGAGAGGTATTTTAAACGTTTTAAAATGTTATTTAGGACCTCGTGACACACGGAAGCTTAGAACCATGAATGCAAGTTCCACGTACTGAATATAAAATAAAAGTATATTTTAAACCACTACTCAAGTCGATACCTAAGTTATAATGAGCTAACATGATATAGTAAATATGGCTAAGCTTATCAAACATGGCATGTCGACACAATCTCGGAGGAATGGGCTTGAGATTGAGTTTTGCTACGGTTATGATTTCTCATTCATTCTGATGAAGGAAGAGAGAGGGAGTGGTAATTTGAGGATTCTTATGGCGCCAAGATTCTTGGTCTTTGTGACAATATTAAATTCACTATATCGTGTATGAAAGTGAGAAAGAATACATTGGTAAAAAAAGTTGGTTAGTTTTTATGTAAAGAAGTCTATGCTCATTTTACACTCACTATATAGCAGAAATATGCCCAAAGCTGAATGAACGATTAATATGATGACACAACGCGGTCATGGCTAACATTTGATTTTCCCGCTTTCTGGTATATCAAAAAAATAAATCAATCAATCAATCAAGCAGACAAACAAAATATCTTATAGATTTTCCGCTCATGAGTCGCATGGAAGGGCAGAAGATTGCCCACTAAATTAGTAACAAACAAACAAACAAACAAACAAACTAAAATGTTATATGTCAATGTATTGTACCGTTTTCTTTCGTGAAGCTTGCCAAAGACTGGTATGGTGGAGACGTCAGGGATATTTTACAAGAATTTGATTGGTACATCTTACCTGTACTCAACGTAGATGGTTACGTCTACACGTGGACCACGGTACGTGAAATGTATTTATAATATTATAGAAAATAAGATTATTCCCATGATCAAAAATGAAGACAAAATTTAGGACTTTGCTTCAATTCCGTGTCTGATTTGCTTGTTGGTCTAAAATAATGCTCTATGAGCTAGTGATGAGTGCACATGTTATGCCCCTGTCACACATTGCCGGATCGGCCCTACAAGAAACAGATGGTATTCTAGTAAATCCGTTCTTGTTCGTCAGTGTTCGTTTTATGTTCTTATCAGTTTCGTGTTCTCATCAGTTTCATGTACGTCGGCCATCCGGCGATGTGTGACAGGGGCATAATAACGCGTTAAACAAGTTCGGTGTGTGATGTTCTCTATACAGGTGTGGCTTAAAAGGCTGTGACCCCAACGAGATACAAAACAATTGATACGGTTTTCCTCATTTTGCCAAATTTTTCATAGCAAAAATACCTAATAACAATTTTAATGACGAAAATTGTTTATAAAATTGCCTAAGAATGAAGGATTCGTCATTAAAATATTGTCATGAGGTATTTTTGTAATGAAAAATTTGACAAAAACCAAGGAAAACAGCAGTATTGACAAAGTTGCAGCCTCATTTAAATACACGTAGTTATAGTATAGATTTACAAATTCGTGTAAATGTCTCATTTCGTCTTTACACGGCTTTCGGCTTAACACATCAATGACACTAACAAAGCTGCCAAAATCTGAATTTTGATGTGTTCTACGATCCTCCGGATCAACAAATCACTGAACGGGCCTTTTAAACAGTATTTTTTTTATTTGGCGACAGAGCCTGGGAAGAAATTCAAATATGAAGGATTGAGCATATCAAAATAAAAACATGCAAAAGCAAAAATTGATTGTATTTGATTCGGGAGGGGATCGGAAGCAAGTTTTTTTTCATTCATTTGCGGAGTTAAGTTCCCTGTTAAAGACCACACCGGGATCTGGCCAATTATTCGCATTTTAAATCTCCCATCATGCCTTTTCTTTCCTATCTTTGCAGGATAGGTTGTGGCGGAAGACTCGTTCAATCATCAAAGATCCTTTGACTGAAAACACAAGAGGATGTCTTGGCGTCGATCCTAATAGGAACTGGGATTACCATTGGAATGGTAAGATCATTATCAAAACAAAAAGGGAGCAGCGTGGCACACTGGTTAAGGAATTTGCCTTTGGTGCCAGAGGTCCCGGGTTCAAATCTCCACAGGACCAACAAAATCAAATCCACTCTCCCCGTGGTTCATACTGCAGTAACTGTCCGTTTTCCTATACAAAATACACAGTGCTCTTACCATTGACGCATAACCTCTACGATAGAAGTATGGGTAATTGCTTAGTTAACGTCGCTGTGTGAAAAATAACCAGCCAATGTTAAAAGTACTCTTCTAAAATTCTAGAAAATATAGTTTTGTAACATGTCCTAAATTTTTAGCTAATTTAGATGTTTGGAAATATTCGCACTTTGGTGTTTTAGTGTATGTTATAGGTAACAGTACATTGCCTAGTTAACGTCGCTGTGTGAAAAATAACCGGCCAATATCAAAAGTACTCTTCTAACATTCTAGAAAATATAGTTTTGTAACATGTTCTAAATTTTTAGCTAATTTAGGTGTTTGGAAATATTCGCACTTTGGTGTTTTTTTTAGGAAGGATATGTAAACGACAGATAACACCAACAAATATGAAGAAATTATTTCCAAACCGTGTAACGGCCCACAGCCATTATGTTTCTCATTTTCAAGAATGTGGTTAACAATATGCACAGTATTGTCTCATTTCGTGAACAAAGGCCACACAGTAAGTGTTACCTTGCGTTTGCTTTATAATCGTTCACCCAACTGAAACTATAATACCAGCTCATTGCTCATCACACAAGTAAAACAGACACATGTGTGTGTGGATTTAACCAGAGAAGATCTGATGTAACATAGTTGAGCTGTTTTCAATGAGTGTTATCTTGGTTTAATATATTTAAATGGGGTTTAAGTCCTGTAGATGCAGCTATGACCCGTGATAAAAGACATTCTTACAGACGTTACTCGGTTCCGATCAGGGTAATACGACAGATTGTTGGCCATATGTGCATGACTGTCCTGTAAATGCCCGACCATGCAGCTATCTACGACGACCCCCTTCTCCGAAGTTTCGTCAGCGTTATCAGATTCCAGCTGTTAATGCCTACACTGCAAAACTAGAGATTAAACACTATTCTAGACACCGCCTTGTCCTCGATTTGTTAACATGTTTAAATGATAAGTGTTTTGGAATTTGACGCCTTGTGTTTATTAAACACATGATGTTTTGAAATTTGACATTGGTGCTTAGGTTTTAAATGTGTTTACAAATCGAGGACAAAAAGTGTTCAATCCCTATAGACAAAACTTTTACAGTGTAGATATGCTCGACATACAAAAAAATATTTAAAAAGGAAAAAGAAAAAATCGTAATATACAAACAAAGCAATACAAAGTCGAAAAAGTGCTTTGAGGGAAAAATATATAGAAAAAGAAAGCACTGGATATAAAAGAACATTTTTCTTTTCCCATCGTTTTACAGAAAAAGGCACTAGCAAGAATGTTTGCGATGATAACTACCCCGGGACCAAACCATTTTCGGAAACTGAAGTGAAACAAATTGCTGATTTTTTGACTGAATTGAACAAACATATTCCGGTGGTAGCGTTTCTAGATATACACAGTTATGGTCAAATGTGGATGTCACCGTTTGGGTACAGTGATAAGAAACCAGACGATTTTGAAAAACATGTAAGTATAAAACTATGCATGGGTGGCGGCCAAATGAGTCAAAGGGTATCAAAACAGAGAGAAAGGTGTAAAAAGCACAGAAAGGTCTCAAAAACAAATAAAGGTCTCAAAACCCGACAAAGGTATCAAAAGTCGAGAAAGAATTCAAAAGCAGAAAATGTCTCGAACGTAGAGAAAGGTCTTTAGGACCGCGAAAGGTCTGAAAACCAGAAAAATGTCTCAAATACAAGTCTCATCAAGTACAAAGAAATGTCTCAAATGCTGAGGAAAGGATTATAAGAAAGTTTTCAAATACTGTAGCAAGTCTTAAAATAAAATATAAAGGGCTCAAATACAGAGAAAGTAAGTAAACAAGCAGATAAAATAAATAAATAAATAAATAAATAATAGAGTATAGATAAATGAATAGGCTACATTTTGAAGCCTTTCTCTGTACTTTTTCCCGTTTTTTCGTGATTTTGAAATATTTGTCTGGTCTATATTTTTCTGGGTTGATAGCATGAATAAATTATTTCATACGTGACTTGGTGTATTTGCTAAATATGCGACGAACACCATTCGAACCTAATTATAGAGAGATTGCGATGTTCCATTAACTATAGTCTCGGTTCCAAACTGGATTGTGCTCATTTGTCACGAAGGAGAACAAGGCGCCTGGAACAAAGACTATAAGCTACTATAATATCTGATCTAGGTCAAAAGAGGGCATAGTGTTTGAAAAAATAATGGTTAGCGCAGGCTACCGAGTCTCTGCTAGTTCAAACAGCACGCTTTTGATTTTGACTAAAAACCAAGGTTAACATGCTGCTTAAACTTAATTGTACTTTTGTGATCCCCAAATATTATAGTTGCCCAAAAACATATATTTTTGGTAGATTAAGGATCACTACATCCATATATCATGACTTTACTTTCAAAATGAGACTTTTTCGTCCTGAAAATTGCGAGTTGCATGAACTTCGACATGAGGTAAAATCACCATAATTATTTCAACGTTGCACCTGCGTTTTATTCCACGTTGGAATCCAAAAGAAATTGCAATGTCATTTTTTATACGCAAAGCATCACACACATTTCAATGGGCAATCTCTGCGTATGGATATCGCGTATAAATTTAGTTAATAGAGACATTGCGATTTCCAAACGTAGATATGCATCGGACGTACGTTGATCTATTCAAAACCACTCTCCTGTATCGAAGCGAGGTCACGTATTTAGCTATTTTTGAAGATATTCCACGTGCGAAATCGACGTAGATACATCGTTGAAAATGCACAAAATGTGTCCATTTCACAATGTGTTAAAGACAGTCAAAGATAATGAACATACGAAGGAAAGTCTAATTATTATTATGATCCTTTTTGTTTGTAACAAATCATTATAATAACGGTACAGCGATGTGTTAAAAAATTAACTAAATTTAAACGCAATATTCATACGCAGAGATTGCCCATTGAAATGTGTGTGATACTTTGCGTACAAAAAATGACATTGCGATTTCCCATTTTGGATTCCAACGTAGAATAAAACGCAGATGCTACGTTGAAATATGCTGATTTTACCTCATGTCTAAGTCCATGCAACGCGCCCAATTTTCAGGACGAAAAAGTCATGATGTATGGATGTAGTGATTTTTAATCTAACAAAATATATGTTTTTGAGCAACTATAATATTTGGGGAGCACAGAAAAAATTAAGTTTAATCAGCATGTCAAGTCAAAATTTTAAAAAAGTGGCCTGTTTGATTTAGGCAGAGACTCAGCTTACTGTTATTTTTTCAATCACTATGCCCTCTATCGACCTAGATTAGATTAGATCAAATATTATAGTCTTTATTCTAGCTGACTTGTTCTCCTTCGTGACGAATGATCACAATCCAGTTTGGAACCGAGACTAGCAATATTTAACACCGTATTAACGTACGTAAAAACGTACGTGAAAACGTACGTTCCACGTGCTGCGTTTGGAACATCGCAATCTCTCTAATTTTTAACACATCGCTGCACCTTTATTATAATGATTTGTTACAAACAAAAAAGATCATAATAATAATTAGACTTTCCTTCGTATGTTCAGTATCCTTGACTGTCTTTATTGTGAACATTTTGTGCATTTTCAAAGATGCGTCTACGTTGATTTCGCACGTGGAAAATCTTCAAAACTGGCTAAATACGTGACCTCACTTCGATACAGGAGAGTAGTTTTGAATAGATCAACGTACGTCCGATACCTTTTTTGGAAATCGCACTTGAATCTCTCTATTATCTATAGATTTATATCTTCCACTCTTTTCCACCGTGCTTCTGTATTTGAGACCTTTCTCTATATTTCAGACCTTTTTTCAGTCCTTGAGACCTTCTCCGCATAATCATCATGATATATCTCAATCTAAATCTATAAACAAATACTCAAAACAAATACTCAGGTACTGTAAAATTGCATACACGAGATCAATAAACATGCCCACATACCCTAACTTATGCAAATATCATAACTTGAGAGTCCAATATCAGTTTACACCCTGTAATATGAATACGCCAATAATTAAAAAAAAAACATTTTTACGAGTGTGAAAGTAAAAAATATTTATATAAGCCTACTAGTAGCTGATACCAGGGCGAGTATGGTACGGTGTATATAGTCAGGACAAGGACGGTGTGGATGAAAATGTCGTACAGAATATTTGTTAAAGGCAAATTTCCACTTGATTTTGTTTCACTAAGGGACGCACCATTAGATATTATCGAGGGGAGGGGGTGGGCTAGGGAGTTTTTTAAATAAAAACAAATCCCCAATAGTGAGACGAACAAAAATTACCCACTGACCCAATAGTGAGATGAAAAAAATATTGCTTCACTGATGAGTAAAAAAACAAACCCAAAGGCAGCGAAAAATAATCTGCCTGACCCTAACTCACTAGCCTCCCCCCAATAATATCTAATGGTGCGTCCTAAAATGTTCATAAAATTAGGGTGTTAATTTTTTTCAAATGGGATAAGGGTGTCGATTTCAAGATGGTTGCCAATTATATTTTGATCAGCTCGTAATTATAGGTGGGAAATGTAAGGCTTTTACCACTACGCCGAAAAGTAGACCCACGTTTAAGAGTGCTATGAGTTGACCCATCTGGTTTATATTTTGTGTGTTAAAGAAAGTAGACAATGTATAGAACTTGAATTAATTATTCGTGATGTTTCTGGCGAGATTTTACAAGACAATTCTCAAAATGAAATATTTGATATAAAATATTCAACATGGTCCGATCAAACTCAACTCTTAAAGAACAAAAAAGTCGACGATGGCATGTCTCTATACTCCCCCATTCCAGAAAACTACAGCACTATTTATTTTTATTAAACAAATCATTATCCTGTTTTGTCAAATGAAACATAGCTAAAACCTAATCCTCTAGTTAGTCCTAACTGGTAATAAAGGTCACATTTCCATATTTTTTGCAATTTGAGGGGAAATGGTCTAACTTCATGCACTTTTTCGCATGTTTTCTTACAATTGTAGTCACAAAATTGTAAGACTTGGCAAAAGTCTAAGCATTCAAAATCTTGAGTATAGGGTAAAGAGTTGGCTCATAATTTTAAGCAAGATATTCCTTATAGTTACTGTTACAGTATGTGATAATAGCGATACCGCCCATCAATAGTATCGCCAGGTTATGTGTATCAATAAACGCCCAAGACTAATTGGGTACCAAGATGTCGGACTACAGTATAAACCACGTTTGCCAGAGCTCCTGATTTACTTATAGATTATAACGAATAGCTATCGTTACATGGTGTCATGAAGCGGTTTCTGACACTATAGGTACCCCCGTCCGCAATGATTTGCATCCGATCGCCGTGGGTGTAGAAGAAAGCAAGAAATGACAGCTTTAAAAAAGCGAGCGTGGACGTAAAATATGAAGATACAGAACTTTCATCGCATTCGGATCACGGAATTTGCCGATGATTGGCCGAAAGTTAAATGGTGACGGACTATGAGTACCGTACCGCTAATTGCCTACGGGCTTGAAAAGCCACAGTATCGCGATAGAAAGTGACTGACTAAAGAAATCGGCGACATAGAAGAAGAAATACTTCAAGAACTTTGAAGAATTACAGCATGAGGAACACTCATTTATGAAAACAAGAAGAAAGGCCAAGCACTAAACATGCATTGATTTGATGGCCAGCAGAATTTGCAAAACGCAATGAAAAGAAAGCGAACACTCAAGCACTGACATGACTGAGCTGAACATAAACTGATAAAGCAGCAAGAAGATGCAGAAATAGGCCTGAGCACTAAACATGCACGGTGGCCGGAATTACATGTATGATGAAGCAATGACTTTGAGTTGTGCATCATTCAGCAGAGATGGACTTTTATTGTAATTCACATGAACATGCTTATAATGTGCATGCTGCCATTAAAGCACTGTGTTTAGAATGTAGGAAGCCATTCAACATTGAACAGAATGTAAGCCATTCATCGTGCAACAGAAGATTGCAGCGATCAGGATGTAAGCCATTCGACCAGCGGGGGACAAGCCATTCGTCAAGCAGCGATGGACAGGCCGCTCGTTGGATGTGAATTAGCAGCAGACAAAGGTTTGCCAATTGAAGCAGCACACAAGTCATCGACAACCACAAGTCATCAGATGCAAGAGACTTTAAGAATTCTTCAAATGCAGATTAAAATCAAGAATATGAAACGTAAAAACAGCATTTAAAAGTATATAAAATGCAGTTTTGGAAAATAAGGCTTGCTAATGAAAAGCAATTCGTTTTGGAAAATAAGGCTTGCTAATGAAAAGCAACGTACAATGTATAAGGCAGTTTTGAGAAAATAATAATGCTTGTTAATGAAAAGCAGCATTAAAGCATATAAAAGCAAAAGAAGCAGAACTTTGTATGAACAAATAGCAGGAAGAGTGAACAATCAACCAAATAAGCTGGACATTGAACACCGAACAATGAACACTCAGATTTTCAATGACTTTATTAAAAAAGTTTCCTAATAAAAGAAGGAAGACTTGGAACATTAACAATAACATTTGATTTTCAAATCTTTCAATGATCAGAAATACAATCAGTGTTTTGGTAAACTGTTTTATAGGCCAGTTAAGAGTTCCAAAACAATACAAATTTAAAATGATTGTCGTAAGATTCTATTCTGATCAGCAATTTAATAACTGTTTATTTACACTCCCGACATAAGCATTGTGAAACATCATTTTGCATGGACAATAATTATCTAAAATGACATTGGAAAGTATTCCTTTAGAAAGAGAGATGTTACAATATGTTATTAGCCATTCAATTATTTTCCTTTTATAAAGAAAGGGAGATGTTACAGTATGTGATAATAGCGATACCGCCCATCAATAGTATCGCCAGGTTATGTGTATCAATAAACGCCCAAGACTAATTGGGTACCAAGATGTCGGACTACAGTATAAACCACGTTTGCCAGAGCTCCTGATTTACTTATAGATTATAACGAATAGCTATCGTTACAGTTACTTGGCAAATTAACTTTGGGAGTATGTAATTTAAATCTTTGGCCTCGCTTCCAGTTTTCTGCTCGGCCTAAATAATATAATTATTAGAGTTAGGGACTGTTCACAAACACTTGTAAGGGGGGGCCTGATGCAAAAAAAATTTATCGCGAAAATTTTTCGGGCCCCCCTTTACAGACCTCGAAAATTTCAGGGCCCCCCCTTTTTGACTTGAAAATTATCGGTCAACCCCATAGAAAAGCATATAAACTCAATTTTCCCAGAAAAATTTGTGGCCATTTTTTTCAGGGCCCCCCTTAGGAGGGTCAAAATTTTCAGGGCCCCCCTTTTTGCATCAGGCCCCCCCTTACAAGTGTTTGTGAACGGTCCCTTAGCAGAGCCAAATGCCGCCAAAGGCAACGAAGTGGTCAATTACGACGAAAAAGGTCTTGCTGCATTGGCTCGAACCTGCTTGGAACCTGCATGGTGCACTGGAATGAGCTATGTAGGTTTATCACTGTTGCACTTGCGGTCTTCATCGTCACATAATATACCAATTTTTATCCTTTTACGACGTATTTTAAACACATTTCTTGTTTTCCGTTATTTTTCAATTAGGTTAGTGTCCTTTTTGTGAATTTGATTTTCTAAACCCAAAATTTATTTGAAGTTAAAAGCGTTCTTTAAATGTTGATTTAAGTAAAACGTAATCCCTAGACTTTTCAGGCACTAAGTATATTTTTACAAATCGCAATCGGTTTAAATCAGGAAGAGTCTATTTATATATACTGTAAGTCACACAAGGATAATTTTACAACTTAATAATTCAGCACTTATACAGATATGATTTCTTATCCGCTTACATATAAAGCGCAAACTGAAGTTAAAACAAATTTATTTAACACAACTAACCTATTAGATTTACGTTCAATAGAGTTAACATAAATTCAGCCATTTTTTTTATAATGCTAGATAATTCCCCAGAATCTTTCTTAATATTTTATGTACAGATCTGTAATTATGAAACTACTACTAAAGCATAATTGGCTTTGCTGAAATAAAATTTTGCATTCTGTAAATTAAATGTGCTGCGTGTATATTGTATTACCATCACTGAAATATTGAAATCTAATTTTAAATTTATTGTAATTATTGTGATTTACGAATATTGTCACGTGTCCGTTAGAAGCCCGGGCTAGAAGATCGTGTCGTCATTCCGTAATCATGGTAATATGATAATTTACCATAAAAAGAGTTGGCCTTTAAACAAAACATTTGAATTTAATACAAAGACATAAATTAAAAATTGATTCAAAGACCTTGTGACGCGTTAAGAGTAGCGTGGCCATTAAAAATCATTTATACGTTTCTATCACTAAGCATAACTCTTTTATTTCTGAAGATCTGAAGAGCAGATATGTGCTCTCTGAGTCAAGTTGTAGATTAGACTGAAGAGAAGAGGAAAGTCTCTCCATATTTAGATAGTATAGTAATAGTAGATAATGTTATCTCATGATCTTATTCAATGGGAAGCTTCGTAACTGTGATACTAAACTTTCCTAACTAATCACAAACTTCCAAGTAGGTTTAGATATACTAACTTTAGACCAATCACAGGACTAGTGTGATTCGGACCACCAACGAAGTGGGTGGTGTCCCTTGAGATGATCTGAATCTTGGAAAGGGATGGTTTGGCCAAATAGGGAATTAATTAATAATATTCTGACATGTTTATTGTTATTTCCTCAGTCAAACCACATTTATGATTATTTAGTCAGTTGGAAAACAGGAAATTGACCATTACTTTTGAACATACGATCTGGCAACTATATGGTCATCAAGGAATTTATCTCCTCTTTTGAGAGAAGTTTCAATTTTCACATTAGAATTTCAAGTGGGAACTTTTAACTTTCTCTTAGAATGCATTTATATTATATATTTTCATATGATGGTCGGCATTTCATCCCAGCTACATGTATACACTTTATCATTAAATTATAAAGTCTACCTGGTTTAATACACTCTAAATTACAAGGATTTAAAAATAAATCCTTAAGACTGTAGTTAGGGACCAATCAATTTTAGATTTAAAATTAATCTTATAGATTTGAATTTTAAATCTTAAAGATTTAATTTTAAATCTAGCACTTGATTGGTCCCTAATCACAGTCCCTTGGGATTTATTTTAAATCCTTGAAATTTAGAGTGTACTTCGACGACTGTTAAATTGTCAATTTAATAATTTGCCATAAACTGTGTATTATATCACTAATTTTAAAAAATAAATAAAAAAATATCTGCTATTAGAGGACATTCCTCACATTCAGAATGCAATTTGATGTGACTGATAATTATGTTCTCAAGTCCCACAAAAATAATGTGCAAAGATGACCGAAGCCCTTAAACGAATTTATTTCTATACCTAACATTTAAGCTATAGTAAGTATAAAGAAGGCGTTGGATACGGTTAACATTTTATTTAGTTTATGAGGTGATTGGGTTATGAATTATTTTAATACACTTTAACATGTTGATGTCGGTGATATTAACGTATTGGAAGTGTTTATACGTGTTTCTTCTCTTTTCATGTTATACGTTCATTTCAACCGTGCTAATGTTCGTATTCGTGTTTACCTTTTCAAGATGCAATTAGCAAACAGGACTACAAGTGCCCTATCGAATGTTCATGGAACACCTTACAGAACGGGAAACATAGCACAAGTAATATGTAAGTTACGTCTATCAAATTTGGTTGCGTCATCTAGGATCTTCACCGGATTCTCATGCCAATTTTGTCTCAAAACTAAAATGAATTCCTTTTATTGATGCAATTAAGTTTGTATTGTGCATAATTATTATGTAGTTATTATGTAATTATTATTATGTAGTTATGCATATTGTGATACTTGGTTTGTGTTTTTGAATGATGTATTATGCACGAATGTGTTAACGGCTCGGAGATATTATGATTCCTGGAATAAACTATGTGTATTAATTAATACAGAGTTTCAAATTACTTTAATGTTGATCATATGGCCATGTTGTCTTCTCTTAATCATGTAGACAAAGCATCAGGCAACAGTGTAGATTGGGCGTATAGTGTACTAGGTGTTGAATACAGTTACGCAGTTGAGCTTCCTGATGAAGGGAGTGAAGGATTCCTTCTATTGCCAGAACGTATTACAAACGTGGGAGAAGAGACATATGAAGCAGTCAAGGAAATGAGCAAAGCTTTACTTGATGTTAAGCATCAAACAAAAACAAAGGAATAGGACATGTGCAGATCAACAGATATATGTGTATGATTCTATAAGTCGAGGGATGAATCCGACATTATCAACTCAAAAGCCTAACCAAACAGTGGCTGGGAATTGGTGTTATATAGCATATTTTGATTTTAATAAAATGAACTGTATTATTGCAATTGATAAACAAGTTACAATGTTTGTTATCTACCGTAGATAGCAATGGATATACAGGTTGCATTGTTTGTTATCTACCGTAAATAGCAATGGATATACAGGTTGCACTGTTTGTTTTCTACCGTAGATAGCAGTATATAATTATACAGGTTGCATTGTTTGCTATCTACCGTAGATAGCAATGGATATACAGGTTGCATCATTTGTTATCTATCGTAAATTGCAATAGAGATATAAGTTGCATTGTTTGATATCTAACGTAGATAGCAATAGGTATTTCGGTTACATTGTTTGCTATCTACAGTAGATAGCATTATATAGGTTGTGTTGTTTGTTACCTACCGCAAATTGCAATGGAGGTATAAGTTGCATTGTTTGCTATCTACAGTAGATAGCAATGGATATATAAGTTGCATTGTTTGTTATCTACCGTAAATTGCAATGGAGGTATAAGTTGCATTGTTTGTTATCTACAGGCCTCAGCACACTTTACAGGTTGTCGCTGACCACTATGGCCCCACATCATTCCATAAACCATTAAACAACAAATCAGGGACTTTGCTGCTTCAAGAGCGCACACCCTAGACATTCCACAAATAACCATCGCAACCAGGATCAGCTCCCCGAGTTTCGTACGGGTTACAACGAGACAAATTAGCAGTCAGTTCCTTGTCCAGGGGAATTTCAAGCTAACTCAATTTTTCCACGAGAGCGTGCTAGGCACCGCCAGGGTTCGAACCCGCAACCTCTCGCACCATTTTTTGCACCAGATAGCATATGGATATACAGGTTACAGTGTTTGTTAGCTACCGTAGATAGCAACAGATTATATACAGGTTCCATTGTTTGTTATGTACCGTATATAGCAATGGCTATATAGGTTGCATTGTTTGTTACCTACTGTAGATAGCAATGGATACACAGGTTACATTGTTTGCTATCTACCGTAGGTAGCAAAGGATATATAAGTTGCATTGTTTGTTATCTAACGTAGATAGCAATGGATATATAGGTAGCATTGTTTGTTATCTAGAGTAGATAGCAATGGATATACAGGTTGCATTGTTTGTTATGTACCGTATATAGCAATGGATATATACATACAGGTTGCATTGTTTGTTATCTACCGTAGATAGCAATGGATACACAGGTTACATTGTTTGCTATCTACCGTAGATAGCAATGGATAAATAAGTTGTATTGTTTGTTATCTGCCGTAGATAGCAAGGGATATATAAGTTGTATTGTTTGTTATCTACCGTAGATAGCAATGGATATATAGGTTGCATTGTTTATTATCTACCGTAGATAGCAATGGATATAATTATGTGATGCGATCAAGCAAAACCAGTCGGAACTCGGAAATATTAAATTTTCAGTTTCTTATAGGATAATAAAAAGCATTTACAAAGCTGGATTTTGCAGAAAATCCCATTGAAATTGAACAACCAGTTCCAAAGATATGAGTTTCCAAAAACAAAAGGAAACAAATGAAAATATATCCTTTGTTTGGCTATATCTCAAAATCAATATTTCCAAGTTCCGACTGATTTTGCTTGATCGCATCACTTATAGGTTGCATTGTTTGTTATCTACCGTAGATGGCAATGGATATACAGGTTGCATTGTTTGATATCTAACGTAGATAGCAATGGGTATGCAGGTTGCATTGTTTGTTATCTACCGTAGATAGCAATGGATATACAGGTTGCATTGTTTGTTATCTACCGTAGATAGCAATGGATATACAGGTTGCATTGTCTGTTATCTACCGTAGATAGCAATGGATATACAGGTTGCATTATTTGTTATCTATCGTAGATAGCAATAGATATACAGGTTGCATTGTTTGTTATCTACCGCAAATAGCAATAGATATACAGGTTGCATTATCTGTTATCTATCGTAGATAGCAATAGATATACAGGTTGCATTGTTTGTTATCTACCGTAGATAGCAATGGATATACAGGTTGCATTGTTTGATATCTAACGTAGATAGCAATGGGTATGCAGATTGCATTGTTTGTTATCTACCGTAGATAGCAATGGATATACAGGTTGCATTGTTTGTTATCTACCGTAGATAGCAATGGATATACAGGTTGCATTGTCTGTTATCTACCGTAGATAGCAATGGATATACAGGTTGCATTATTTGTTATCTATTGTAGATAGCAATAGATATACAGGTTGCATTGTTTGTTATCTACCGTAGATAGCAATAGATATACAGGTTGCATTGTTTGTTATCTACCGTAGATAGCAATGGGTATACAGGTTGCATTGTTTGATATCTAACGTAGATAGCAATGGATATACAGGTTGCATTGTTTGTTATCTACTGTAGATAGCAATGGATATACAGGTTGCATTGTTTGTTATCTACCGTAGATAGCAATGGATATACAGGTTGCATTGTTTGTTATCTACCGTAGATAGCAATGGATATACAGGTTGCATTGTCTGTTATCTACCGTAGATAGCAATGGATATACAGGTTGCATTATTTGTTATCTATCGTAGATAGCAATAGATATACAGGTTGCATTGTTTGTTATCTACCGTAGATAGCAATGGATATACAGGTTGCATTGTTTGATATCTAACGTAGATAGCAATGGGTATGCAGGTTGCATTGTTTGTTATCTACCGTAGATAGCAATGGATATACAGGTTGCATTGTTTGTTATCTACCGTAGATAGCAATGGATATACAGGTTTCATTGTCTGTTATCTACCGTAGATAGCAATGGATATACAGGTTGCATTATTTGTTATCTATTGTAGATAGCAATAGATATACAGGTTGCATTGTTTGTTATCAGTACCGCAAATAGCAATAGATATACAGGTTGCATTGTTTGTTATCTACCGTAGATAGCAATGGGTATACAGGTTGCATTGTTTGATATCTACCGTAGATAGCAATGGATATATACGTTCCATTGTTTGTTATCTACCGTAGATAGCAATGGATATATGGTCCTGTGTCACAACCTGGGGTACCTTTGTGTTACATAGTAAAAAAATGAAATGTTTCAAACATTTTATCTACACGTCTCATTTGAAGTGGTTCATCCTCCTGAGCATTTTGACACCTTTTTTGTGGAAATCGGTTAACAAATGAGTGAGTACGGGCAAAAACAACCACAAAGTAGATGGGATTTAACCCCACCACTTTTTTCCACATTTACAATCATTCTGAGAAAGTATTAGTGTTTAAAATGACCTTCTGTATTTATTTACTTGGTTTAGATGTCTGGGAGTTCATTTAGACATTTTTTTACTAGATTCAATTTTTTAATGAGGGTTTTAGATCAAATTTACGATACGAATCCCTCCCCCTAATCCTCCTCCCCCTAATCCTCAGCCACCCTTGGCACATTTCATGCCAAACGTCATAAGAAAATAATTAAATAATATTTTAAAACAGGATAAAAAATGTGTAATATAGAATAAATTAGCCTCAATTTAAGACCTAATTGAATCTTCTAAGTGAAGGAATACTCAAGCGACACTGTTTTGAAGTCCAAGCTGCACATCAAAATGTAACAAAGCCACCTTTTTGGGTACCCCAGTATATGACATAGGATCATATAAGTTCCATTGTTTGTTATCTACCGAAGATAACAATGGATATGATTGTATAATGTAGATTATATAGACCTTTTCATGTTTATGTTATATTAATCAGGAAAACACCATAATTTGTGTTTGCCGACCAACACGATACCGTAGTGTGTGTGAAGTAGAAATAGGAGGTATTTAGGGAAAACAATTTATATAGTATTAAAAGAAGTGTGCCCATGGTATTAAACAGGGAAACTATAGCAGTGTTTAAATATTATTATTATAAAACAGCTTTTCCTTTCATAGTTTATGTTATTTTCTTTGTAAGTATCAAATTAAAATCTAGTTTTATAGGTTATTAATGCTTTCGAATGGGTCATTTAACTTTTCAGACTGGTTATGTTTTTCTTGATTGCAATCTTATTGCCCTACTTTATTTTAATAATTACAAAAAAGATTTGTTGAAGGTGTATTAATCCATATTCATTGGTATAAAGGTATACCCAAGGGTGGGTTGGGGGCAGTGTGCGTATCGAGCGAAATTTCCAAGTGAAGTAAAATTGCAAAAATGTCATGCTAATTCAGTTTCATTTTGTCAGTGGCGTAGCCAGTGGGGGGGGCGCTCGTCATGGCCGTCGGTTCATGTAAAGCCGTCGGTAGATGGAAGGCGTTGGTGGAAAAAAAATTGGGTTAACAATAGATTATTTTTTACCCAGGGTGACAGAAAATGGGGAGAATTGTAAAAAAATGCTGAAAAATTGTGAATTATACATAAAAATTATGTTGTTACAGGGCTATTATCCTTTTTTTTTCTTTTTTTTTTTTTTGCTCTTCACTTTTTCAAACCATGCAAAAAAATTCGGGTCAACAAATCACAACTTCCGTCGGCAAAAAATATTTTCGTCGGTACATTTACAAGTTGTGCCCCTCCGGTTCCAAAATCCTGGCTGCGCCACTGTACTTTGCACATAACCTGGCTGTCTGATAAATGTGTGTATCGGCTGTCCGATAAATGTGTGTATCGGTCTGTAACCTCTTCATAGAGTGCACAGTTCATATACTTGATATGCAGAAATCACCATGTATGTCTATTTAGGTGTGATTTTTGACCAAAAATCACAATTTTGACCAAAATCATGTTTTTGACCCAAAAAAGATTCTGAAGACATAATAATGATAAAATTGGACTGATATTTTCACATAATACCTGAATTTATCGATCTCGCTAGAGTTTTCAAATATCACGCTCGACTTCGTCTCGCATATTTGAAAACTCTAGCTCGACCGATAAATTCAGGTATCACGCTCAATCCATCCAATTTTATATCAAACTTGGTACGGTGATAGGATATGATGGTGTGATGTGCTGTATAGTTTTGTGTAATTTTATTTGCATATTTATGAATATTAATGAGCTCATTTGCATATTTTACCTAAATTTTTCATTAATCCACTCTGCAACTTAAATGCAATCACCGATCAACTTCATTATTATGTTTTCAGGGTTATTAGGAGTTAAGAAAGCCTAATAATGATAATATTGGATGGCTTATTTCGCATGATACCATAACATATCGGATTCGTCATACAAATATCGAACTCGCCGTTGGCTCGTCCGATATTTTTACGACTCATCCGATATGTTATGGTATCATGCTCAGCCATCCAATATTATATCAAACTTGGTACGGTGATAGGATATGATGGCGTGATGTGCTGTAAAGTTTTGTGTCATGTAATTTGCATATTTCTGAATATTAATGAGCTCATTTGCGTATTTTGCCTTCATTTTTCATTAATCCACTCTGCAGCTTTTACGCAATCACCGATCAACTTCATTATTAATCCGTCCAATTTTATATCAAACTTGGTACGGTGATAGGATTTGATGGCATGATGTGCTGTATAGTTTTATGTCATGTTATTTGCATTTATAAGTATTAATGAGCTCATTTGCATATTTTGCCTACATTTTCATTAATCCACTCTGCAGCTTTATCATAATCATGGATCAACTTCAAACTTGGTATGGTGATTGCATGTGAATATTAATGACTTCAATTGTATATTTCTTTTTTGAATTTACCAACCTTTGTTGTGGGGCCCACCTTAATTACGAACCGCGTAATTCTAGTTAATGCTAAAATGGCCCAGAATTTTTTACTGGTATTTCGAGGGGAAACTTGCCCCCACCCCGGTCAGTACATCACCTGGCTGGCGGGGACGTGGGGATATGTGGACACATTCTATAACCAAATGACTTTCTATCATTTGCTGCCACTTAATTATTACTCGTTTTTTCCAAAAAGATTGAAATTATGCACTCTAGAAAATTTGTTATCTTATTCCAAATATATGCAACACATGCTAATTGTATTGGCAGTACATTAGTAACCAAATCCTATCAACCCAGAGAACTAAGTATATAATTTTCATTAGGAGTAACACTTGATTGGATGGTGAACAAAAGAGAAAAAGTCTATCCAAAAATCTATCTCAATCTATTTTTCAATCTATTTAGATTGATCATCAACCGTTAAAAGATTGAAATATTTCAATCGGTCAATTTAGAATATTATGAAGAAAACAGTTTTGTTAAGATATAGCCTATGTTTTAAAGACCAAATTCTCCCAAATGTCACAGATCCTTGACATGAATAATTAGGACCACACATGATACTAAATACACAAACTATTTACTTCAATCAAGGTAATTGCTACAACGCATGTTTGAATATTATATTGCTTTTTTAATAGATCCATCGTTGCATTATTTTGACATAATTTTTCTTATGCCAGCAGAATCGATGGTGGTTATATACATAATCATATATTAAAAATGTTATAATTAGTAGGCCTACACATCAATCAATATTATTACGTTTTGATGAATCCAAGTGTGTGAAAATATTGGATCCAAAGCTGAATAATGATAAAATTGGACGCTTTGCGCCCAATATGTAATGGTCTCGAAATGAGTTTTAAAATATTTGACTCGACTACGCCTCGTCCAATATTCTAAAACTCATAGCACGACCAATAAATATGGGCTCAATCGATCCAATTTTATATCAAACTTGGTCAGAAGCAATGCAGTAGCCACCTTCAAAAAAGAATCCGGTTTGTTTACTTCATAAGGCCAATGAAAGTAGACGTAGACCTTTAGTTTTAATTAATAACATAATCTCTTGACGAAATATCTTTTTAAATTTCTCTCGTTATTAAACAAAACATTGTTTGAGGTCTACAAACCTGATCCATTTCCATTGGCCTTTGGGGTAGTTATTTTCTTCGGAGGCTCCCAAATATGCCAGCAATTAGAGTCATTTTTACGGCCTCCCCCATCTCGGGTTGAAAATGTTATCGCCCCTTCCTTTCCGCATACATAGACCCAAACCAATAAGGTATTCAAAAGGGCCGGGAATGCGTTATACGTAATTATATATACGACCCGGATATACGATCTTCCTATTTGGATATTTTGTGAAAAAAAGTATGACCCCATATATTTGAGCTTTCCTTCCGACGAAAATGAATGCCCCGCCCAAACGTCAAAATAAGCGGTTACAAATCCACGTAAGAACTGATTTGCCTGTAATATATGCGGGTTTTAATCAACGCATGGGATTAACTATTTTTTGCGAAGTTGATGCCCTCTCTGATTACTCTGGAGTCGATGTAATGATCAGGAACATCATGGTGAGTTGATATATCATTCAATTGGTGCCGGCATCCTGTCAGAATCTAAATAAAAATAGAAACAATATGATATTTAGGTATATGTATACGATTGAGAAGTGTGGAGGTGTCGTTCATCTCTAAATATGTCAGCATTTTAAAGAAAAAAAGTTTGATATAATTATGTTTAAGGGCATCTATCCACTTGGTCAAGGATTATTGCAACTGTAGCACGGAACGGTGTGTGATTCTTAACTTTGGCAAAAAAATTGTTCATATTTTAATGACGCATATCTCAAGAACCAAAATATTGCCTATAGCCCTAAGCATGCTAAGTGAAGTAATCCAACTTTGTAATCAGATCCGTGTTTTGTGCCCCACTATAAATTATACTATTGTAAATGTGACGGGAAATTGAAATATGAAATTAGAGATTCTAAAGACTTCCCGAAGAACGTGATCCCTTTTAGTAAACCTTAAAAATACAAACTTGACTTTGTCGAATTGACTGATTAGCATTATATATGGATAATTATTGGCATCAAATTACACCAGGCACACAAACTTTGCGTGGCAGGGAGCACTAAAAATGCAACTGTACTGTCATTTACCTTCGATCGGATTTCATTTCAGATTTGTTTGTTTGTTTTAAATTAATTGGATGTGATAATACAATAAGTTCAAATCGTCACTTTTCCGATATTATTGACAAGATATTTACCTTCAAATTAGACTGTAAGTGACCTCAGCTGTAGTTTTATGTTCCCACATTCTTCAAACTATAAAAATCTTTATCATTTCAACTTAAAGTCATAATGTACGATCTTTTTTCAGAATTTACCTTTATTTTTTTCAAAACCGATTTTTTGGCATATTTGTAATACTTACACATGTTCTAACTTAAATCTATGAGCAAACTGTCAAATTCGTCCTATTTGTAGTAAAACGGGACGATTTTCTGTTGGTCCGACATAAAGTCATAATTTTTTAGATTATGACTTTATGTCGGCCACGATCGCAAACCGTAGTCTCCTACAAAACTCGCTTGGTTACGCTCCCTCCACATGTGGAGGGAGCGTAACCAAACTGGCCGCGTAGGAGACTAACTCTGAGGCCGCACTCGCTGTCCTAATCCAAATAGTGCGAGATGTTTCGAGTCGGATAGAGGTGAAGTTTATGATGTTGTTTCTTTGCAAATTCCCAATGTTTTTCGCGTCCAAATGTATTGGGAACTTTCATAATGATTGCATATTATCATTTTAGAAGAAAAAAAGAAAAATCTAAAATTTAAAAAGATCGTACATTAAGGCTTTAATCTGAAGCTGCATGCGTGTGTAATTGAAAAGGGCAATCTTTTCAATAATACATCAAAACTAGTGAAACTAGTTATCACCTATTAATTCTGAGACAGTGAGACCAATTTTTTTAAGTTTCCGTCATATAATGACGTCATCGCATGGACGCATCTGTCAACGCCGAATATTTAACGACTTGCAATCACAAAAAAGCAAGAAAGTGAACTTCTGTCAACTCATGCGTTGTCTGGAGGAAGCGAAAAACACCCCATCTTACCTTCAGGACGACCGCATTTTGGCATCATGTCTTTCAGATTAGCCAGTGACTTGTTGACAAGCATAGGTAGAATGCGTAAAGTGCCTCCAAGACTCTCAAACCCTCCTTCACTGTCCTGTGCATCCAGAACTGATCGAACTGCTGCCGCACATTTCCACTTGGTAGGACTTGTTTCGGCAGCCATCAATGCCTGTACCAAGAAAACAATATATTTGTTGATTCAAGTTCTCGAGTATGTCGACAGTATGATCACATCATTCTTTTCCTGGAAGAGATTAATCACCGTGACCGGTATTTTCACCCGGGACTATTATAGACCAGCGCTCTTTTCACCGGAGCCATCGAGGAAACTTCTGGTATTCGTATTGGAGCGGTATTTACAATCGATCCTTTATTAATTCTATAAATCACTGCGTTGTTTTTAAATTATCGAGAAGTATTTAAAAAAAAAGGCAAATGATTTTTTAAAATTGATCTTCAATGACATGGTCGCAATTGTTTTGGGCGCCATTTTACACTTTTCCGACAAAACGGTCTTCTTTTGTAAAGTCCCCCGTCCAAACATGCCCGATAAATTCCTGGCTACGGGTCTAAATAATATAAAGAAGCCCTTTCTTTTCATCGCCGCTTTTTCTTTGACTAATTTGACTAAAGTACCATAATGTTATATATCATTTATTTTGCCCTTGCCGCAGGAGAAGTATGATTTGGAATCTCGAGCCTAAAGGAGTCTCTTTCTTGGACCCTAAAACCCACCTGCGCGGCAAATGCTGTACTGACGGCACTACGGCCAATTCTACCGCCACCATTCTGACTACCCCACAAGTAGTTGGCAGTTCGTTTCATCACTTGTGAATATATCATCTCATATTCACTGGGCACTTTATCTTTTATACAGGACATCGCCATCAATATCATGGAAGCCATATCTGAAATACAGACAAATACATCTAGTATAACGAGTGTTAACAATTGGCGTATGCCTACCCTTTCTAGGAAGTATTAGCATGCAAAATAATGATTTGCATCAATTTAAACTTTGCTACCACACATAACATTCCATTCAAGAGGCTATTGATACAAATAAAGTATTGAAATAATTGGAATTCTTTTTGCTACTTGGTTTGGAAATTTAATGCAATATTTTGAGTTAATGTCTTCATAAAAAAGCGGGTACCGGTATTTACTTTTTGTGATGTGACTGTAACATATGCAGACTTGAAATGTATCAGAACATGTTGACTATTATAATGAACACAAAGGAAAATAATGCAAAACTTATAAAGGATAAAATTGCAATAATAACATAACCAACACTTTCATAAATATCAGAATAAAAGGTTAAATTTGAAAAAATATTTTATTTTTGGATTGCTATTCGTAGGAATATGTGAGCAAACATTAATTTCATTTCAGAAACCTTTGAAGTTTTAATCACTATTCATATTATAAGGAGTAAAATGATAAACCTCACAAATTGATGCGCATGGCAGTAAAACAAATCACTTATACTAAAGGTAGGCTATGAAAAAGGATATAATGTTAAAGTGCACGTAATAATAATTGCATCACTGCAAAACGTCTGGGAGCAAGTCATCGATTTTTGGTAGCGTCATTTTGGGGATAGAGTCGACATGTTGTATATAATGTACATTTTGTGAGTTTCCTTACCTGGTCCTACCATGAAGGCATTGTTCAGAGGCTGACCACCTTGTATAATCTCTTCAATGTACTCAGGTTTGATATCCACGTCACACACACAAAGGGCAAGAATACCAAGCCCAAACTCAAAGTGGTTGTTGAAGTCGCTGCAAGTAATGTACAATGTACAAAACCATTGTAAACTATATGGTTTAAATTTACATTTTCAAATCCATCACAAACTTACACATCAATTTGACAAACTACACGAATATATAGACCTTCATATTTCTCTCCGTGTTCGAAGACAAGCCAAATATTAATGTAGTTTTACCATTGCCTGGAATACCATTGCAAGATAACAGCCTTCTTCAATAGAAGCAAAGGCACTAGCAACAACGTTAAACACCCCACTCTCACCCCTACACCCTTACCCCACACGGCCACCCAATCCCTACGTTCATCCCACACACATAACCCCACACACCATACCCCACCCCACACACCAAACGAATAAATACTAATTTATACCTCTGTCCGTAGACAAAACAAATACCAATGCCGTTTTACCACTGCCGGGAATATCATTGTATGGTACTCTCAACTTTTCTACAATACATGCAAGTTCGTCACGATCGCTCTTTGATGAATTTTTAAGTAACGAAGTCTTCTTAGCAAACTTACCCCATTGGAAACTGGTCCATATGCCTTTGCAATAGTTCCACAAAATCAACCCCGAAAAAATCTGTAGGATCCTGACACGTTGATTTGAGAGCCATGATATAATATGGGAGCATTCCTGTAGCACCAGGCATCATCTCACCATCTCTTGTTATCAAGCCCATGTCACTACTGTTGCTGTTGGTACTGTTTTGATCATCAGGGCTATAGCGTATTAAAAATGAGAGAAGCATAATGAATATCGGTAGTAAATATTGATATAAAATTGGATCGGTTGAGCCCATATTTATTGGTCGAGCTATGAGTTTTAAAATATTGGACGAGTTGTAGTCGAGTCCAATATTTTATAACTCATAGCGAGACCAATAAATATTGGGCGTAAAGCATCCAATTTTATCATTATTATGTGTTGGATCCAATATTTTCACACACTTGGATCCATCAAAACATAATAATGTGTAATATTGTTAAACGATTTCTCAAGGGCAAAAGGAATAACTGAAATAGATCTTCGGATATATGAACAAAAACTACTTAGAAGATTCAAAGGGTCAACTTTTAGCATGTTTATGGCTTATGGTTTAATATGAAGAGTTCTGAAGGAAGCAGGTAGAAATAATTAACATTGCAATTAGAACTATACTAACTCAATTCTGATTAAACTATTATATACTTGTGCATAGCATGCTCTCATTTGATTAGTTTTAATTCATTTTTACGGCACTTTCTAACCAACATAATGTGTAAAAACGTACCGCGACATTGTGTGGATCTGCAACAGATGTGCTAACAGTTCTATCTGTAATTGTTTAACGCTGAGTTGTGCCGTCAAATCATGACCTCTCCCATACCAGGAATTATCAGCCAACTGTAAGAACGCGATAGCCGATGCGGTGTTACGAAGTGGCCAGCCCCAGTCCATTGTACGTTGTGACAGCACCCATTGTGTGGCATTCTCATAGGCTTCATTTAAATCTGCAACAAGTTCGTCCGGGGTGTTTCGACCTGAAGAGAAACAAAAGAATCAACATAAAAAATAACCCTTCAAGAGGTTCAAGGAAGCTGTTTTCTATCAACTCTGAGACACTATTTCTCTCAAACATGTTAGGTTCACAACATCTGATCATCGATAAACAAGTAACAAATGCATAAACAGGTTGCATTGCTTGCTATCTACCGTAGATAGCAATGGATACACAAGTTATTGTTTGTTATCTACCGCAGATAGCAATGGATATACATGTTGCATTTGCTTGCTATCTACCATAGATGGCAATGGATGTACATGTTGCATTGTTTATTATCTACCGTAGATAGCAATGGATGTACATGTTGCATTATTTGTTATCTACCGTAGATAGCAATGGATATACAGGTTGTATTGTTTGTTATCTACCGTAGATGGCAATGGATACACAGATTACATTGTTTGTTATCTACCGTAGATAGCAATTGATATACATGTTGCGTTGTTTGTTATCTACCGTAGATGGCAATGGATATACAGGTTGCATTATTTGTTATCTACCGTAGATAGCAATGGATATACAGGTTGCATTATTTGTTATCTACCGTAGATAGCAATGGATATACAGGTTGCATTGTTTGTTATCTACCGTAGATAGCAGTGGATATACAGGCTGTATTGTTTGTTATCTACCGTAGATGGCAATGGATACACAGATTACATTGTTTGTTATCTACTGTAGATAGCAATTGATATACAGGTTGCATTGTTTGTTATCTACCGTAGATAACAATGGATATACAGGTTGTATTGTTTGTTATCTACCGTAGATGGCAATGGATATACATGTTGCGTTGTTTGTTATCTACCGTAGATGGCAATGGATATACAGGTTGCATTATTTGTTATCTACCGTAGATAGCAATGGATATACAGGTTGCATTATTTGTTATCTACCGTAGATAGCAATGGATATACAGGTTGCATTGTTTGTTATCTACCGTAGATAGCAATGAATATACAGGTTGCATTGTTTGTTATCTACCATAGATAGCAATGGATATACAGGTTGTATTGTTTGTTATCTACCGTAGATGGCAATGGATACACAGATTACATTGTTTGTTATCTACCGTAGATAGCAATTGATATACAGGTTGCATTGTTTGTTATCTACCGTAGATGGCAATGGATATACAGGTTGCATTATTTATTATCTACCGTAGATAGCAATGGATATACAGGTTGTATTGTTTGTTATCTACCGTAGATAGCAATGGATACACAGATTACATTGTTTGTTATCTACCGTAGATAGCAATGGATATACAGGTTGCACTGTTTGTTATCTACCGTAGATAGCAATGGATATACAGGTTGCATTATTTGTTATCTACCGTAGATAGCAATGGATATACAGGTTATATTGTTTGTTATCTACCGTAGATGGCAATGGATACACAGATTACATTGTTTGTTATCTACCGTAGATAGCAATTCATATACAGGTTGCATTGTTTGTTATCTACCGTAGATGGCAATGGATATACAGGTTGCATTATTTGTTATCTACTGTAGATAGCAATGGATATACAGGTTGTATTGTTTGTTATCTACCGTAGATGGCAATGGATATACAGGTTGCATTATTTGTTATCTATCGTAGATAGCAATGGATATACAGGTTCCATTGTTTGTTATCTACCGTAGATAGCAACGGATATACAGGTTGCATTGTTTGTTATCTACCGTAGATAGCAATGGATGTACATGTTGCATTGTTTGTTATCTACCGTAGATAACAATTGATATACAGGTTGCATTGTTTGTTATCTACCGTAGATGGCAATGGATATACAGGTTGCATTATTTGTTATCTACCGTAGATAGCAATGGATATACAGGTTACATGGTTTGTTATCTACCGTAGATAGCAATGGATATACAGGTTGCATTATTTGTTATCTACCGTAGATAGCAATGGATATACATGTTGCATTGTTTGTTATCTACCGTAGATGGCAATGGATATACAGGTTGCATTATTTGTTATCTACCATAGATAGCAATGGATATACAGGTTGCATTATTTGTTATCTACCGTAGATAGCAATGGATATACAGGTTGTATTGTTTGTTATCTATATACCGTAGATGGCAATGGATATACAGGTTGCATTATTTGTTATCTATCGTAGATAGCAATGGATATACAGGTTGCATTATTTGTTATCTACCGTAGATAGCAATAGATATACAGGTTGTATTGTTTGTTATCTACCGTAGATAGCAATGGATATACAGGTTGCATTATTTGTTATCTACCGTAGATAACAATGGATATACAGGTTGTATTGTTTGTTATCTATATACCGTAGATGGCAATGGATATACAGGTTGCATTATTTGTTATCTACCGTAGATGGCAATGGATACACATATTACATTGTTTGTTATCTACCGTAGATAGCAATTCATATACAGGTTGCATTGTTTGTTATCTACCGTAGATGGCAATGGATATACAGGTTGCATTATTTGTTATCTACTGTAGATAGCAATGGATATACAGGTTGTATTGTTTGTTATCTACCGTAGATGGCAATGGATATACAGGTTGCATTATTTGTTATCTATCGTAGATAGCAATGGATATACAGGTTGCATTGTTTGTTATCTACCGTAGATGGCAATGGATATACAGGTTGCATTATTTGTTATCTACCGTAGATAGCAATGGATATACAGGTTGCATTATTTGTTATCTACCGTAGATAGCAATGGATATACAGGTTGCATTGTTTGTTATCTACCGTAGATAGCAGTGGATATACAGGCTGTATTGTTTGTTATCTACCGTAGATGGCAATGGATACACAGATTACATTGTTTGTTATCTACTGTAGATAGCAATTGATATACAGGTTGCATTGTTTGTTATCTACCGTAGATGGCAATGGATATACATGTTGCGTTGTTTGTTATCTACCGTAGATGGCAATGGATATACAGGTTGCATTATTTGTTATCTACCGTAGATAGCAATGGATATACAGGTTGCATTATTTGTTATCTACCGTAGATAGCAATGGATATACAGGTTGCATTGTTTGTTATCTACCGTAGATAGCAATGAATATACAGGTTGCATTGTTTGTTATCTACCATAGATAGCAATGGATATACAGGTTGTATTGTTTGTTATCTACCGTAGATGGCAATGGATACACAGATTACATTGTTTGTTATCTACCGTAGATAGCAATTGATATACAGGTTGCATTGTGTGTTATCTACCGTAGATGGCAATGGATATACAGGTTGCATTATTTATTATCTACCGTAGATAGCAATGGATATACAGGTTGTATTGTTTGTTATCTACCGTAGATAGCAATGGATACACAGATTCCATTGTTTGTTATCTACCGTAGATAGCAATGGATATACAGGTTGCACTGTTTGTTATCTACCGTAGATAGCAATGGATATACAGGTTGTATTGTTTGTTATCTACCGTAGATGGCAATGGATACACAGATTACATTGTTTGTTATCTACCGTAGATAGCAATTCATATACAGGTTGCATTGTTTGTTATCTACCGTAGATGGCAATGGATATACAGGTTGCATTATTTGTTATCTACTGTAGATAGCAATGGATATACAGGTTGTATTGTTTGTTATCTACCGTAGATGGCAATGGATATACAGGTTGCATTATTTGTTATCTATCGTAGATAGCAATGGATATACAGGTTCCATTGTTTGTTATCTACCGTAGATAGCAACGGATATACAGGTTGCATTGTTTGTTATCTACCGTAGATAGCAATGGATGTACATGTTGCATTGTTTGTTATCTACCGTAGATAACAATTGATATACAGGTTGCATTGTTTGTTATCTACCGTAGATGGCAATGGATATACAGGTTGCATTATTTGTTATCTACCGTAGATAGCAATGGATATACAGGTTACATGGTTTGTTATCTACCGTAGATAGCAATGGATATACAGGTTGCATTATTTGTTATCTACCGTAGATAGCAATGGATATACATGTTGCATTGTTTGTTATCTACCGTAGATGGCAATGGATATACAGGTTGCATTATTTGTTATCTACCATAGATAGCAATGGATATACAGGTTGCATTATTTGTTATCTACCGTAGATAGCAATGGATATACAGGTTGTATTGTTTGTTATCTATATACCGTAGATGGCAATGGATATACAGGTTGCATTATTTGTTATCTATCGTAGATAGCAATGGATATACAGGTTGCATTATTTGTTATCTACCGTAGATAGCAATAGATATACAGGTTGTATTGTTTGTTATCTACCGTAGATAGCAATGGATATACAGGTTGCATTATTTGTTATCTACCGTAGATAACAATGGATATACAGGTTGTATTGTTTGTTATCTATATACCGTAGATGGCAATGGATATACAGGTTGCATTATTTGTTATCTACCGTAGATGGCAATGGATACACAGATTACATTGTTTGTTATCTACCGTAGATAGCAATTCATATACAGGTTGCATTGTTTGTTATCTACCGTAGATGGCAATGGATATACAGGTTGCATTATTTGTTATCTACTGTAGATAGCAATGGATATACAGGTTGTATTGTTTGTTATCTACCGTAGATGGCAATGGATATACAGGTTGCATTATTTGTTATCTATCGTAGATAGCAATGGATATACAGGTTGCATTGTTTGTTATCTACCGTAGATAGCAACGGATATACAGGTTGCATTGTTTGTTATCTACCGTAGATAGCAATGGATGTACATGTTGCATTGTTTGTTATCTACCGTAGATAACAATTGATATACAGGTTGCATTGTTTGTTATCTACCGTAGATGGCAATGGATATACAGGTTGCATTATTTGTTATCTACCGTAGATAGCAATGGATATACAGGTTACATGGTTTGTTATCTACCGTAGATAGCAATGTATATACAGGTTGCATTATTTGTTATCTACCGTAGATAGCAATGGATATACATGTTGCATTGTTTATTATCTACCGTAGATGGCAATGGATATACAGGTTGCATTATTTGTTATCTACCATAGATAGCAATGGATATACAGGTTGCATTATTTGTTATCTACCGTAGATAGCAATGGATATACAGGTTGTATTGTTTGTTATCTATATACCGTAGATGGCAATGGATATACAGGTTGCATTATTTGTTATCTATCGTAGATAGCAATGGATATACAGGTTGCATTATTTGTTATCTACCGTAGATAGCAATAGATTATACAGGTTGTATTGTTTGTTATCTACCGTAGATAGCAATGGATATACAGGTTGCATTATTTGTTATCTATTACCGTAGATAGCAATGGATATACAGGTTGTATTGTTTGTTATCTACCGTAGATAGCAATGGGTATACAGCTTGCATTATTTGTTATCTACCGTAGATAGCAACGGATATACAGGCTGTATTGTTTGTTATCTACCTTAGATAGCAATGGATATAGAGGTTGTATTGTTTGTTATCTACCGTAGATAGCAATGGATATACAGGTTGCATTGTTTGTTATCTACCGTAGATAGCAACGGATATACAGGCTGTATTGTTTGTTATCTATCGTAGATAGCAATGGATTACAAAGGATATGGCTAATTCCATAAAATAGGGATTCGACTTGTAAGATCTTGGCAAAAATAAGGAATTTTGATCGAGGCTAATAGTAAATATTTTCAGCTGACACATAACCCCATATCTGCTAATATCAAAGACAACTTTGATTAAGAGTGTCTCTGATATGATAGGTTATAAAAATATTGCAATGCAGCTTGATTTTCTGGTTTCACGTGTAACGGGGACACCAAAACTAAAATGCTTAAATCCGTTGCTATATACTTTCTTGAAATAAACATTTGCAAAACTTTTGAATGATTTAAAACCTAAACCAAAACAATATGATCTGTTTTAAATAAACTTACATTTCAATATATTTAAATATTTGATACAGGTAAAAAAAAAAAAAAAGTCTATCACTACATTGTAGTCTTCGGTATACGCGAAAACAATAACATATTTCAACATAAGATCAATGCTGTTTAACATTTGAAAGAGCTATAACTGAGTGCATTGTTTTTTATGACGATGAGGTGTTTAAAATGTAATTATGTAAGCGGGATACCAAATTCAACTGGTTTACGGAAATAGCCATATAGGTTGTAATGTTGATTATATTACACATGTAGGCCTAGTTGCAATGATGTACAGGTGTAATGGTGTTGGTTTCCACCCAACTACGACGTATTCACAGACGTGCGTAACTAATACGATAATGTGAAAGTATTTCAATTACTTACTTTTCTACTTGTATGAGCAATTAATTGATGCATTTAAGAATTGAATAATTGAAGGAAAATATGCGAACCTGTTTCAGTAAATTGATCGTTTCATAATGAATTTTGAATAGTGTGACGAACCTTTGATGTGTTTACACAAATAATTACATACAAATTATGCATGCGTTCAAGTAGAACCACCTAGTCATGCGAGTCTTGGGTCAAATTTACGGCAGGTAGCCTTATTCTTCAAATGCACCTCTTAGTTCTGTGCTGTGTTTGAGTATATTTAAATAAAAAGACGAAAATTTAGGATGAAATTAAAGCAATAATATAAGTTTTTGACTAATTTTGAATTACAATTTTTTCTTCATGAAATAACATAGTCCATTCATATTTTGAGCCGAACTAATGAAGTAAAAAAGAGAAGAATAAAAACATTTTTCCATAGCGAATCAGATTGGCTAATTAAATCCCGGAAAACAGTAAAACAGACACATTTTTGGTCAAAATTGCACCAGTATAGCCGTGTTTTTCGTAGTGCTTTTCTGTTCATCAAATACACTACATCGTGTGAAACTCAGAATATCGTGAAAAACTGAGGGCCTCTTTTGAGCAAATCTATTGTTATTGTTATTAAATAGTGCTTTTGAACAGTTGAAGGATGATAATTATCAAGTTACATTATTTGAGGTTGTGATTTTTTACGATAATGCGTTATACTCCTACGAGAGCCATTTTGAATCAAAATGCGTCGACGTTGGCATTGGCGTATGAAATACTTACCACATATCATTTGCTCCGGTGCATGTGGTGGTCGCTTTCCTTCTCCAGACTGTCCCTGACCAGACTGTCCCTGACCAGGTCGTCCCTGACCAGACTGTCCCTGACCAGGTCGTCCCTGTCCAGGTTGTCCCTGTCCAGGTTGTCCCTGTCCAGGTCGTTCCTGTCCAGGTGGTCCCTGTCCAGGTTGTCCCTGTCCAGGTCGTCCCTGTCCAGGCTGTCCCTGTCCAGGTGGTCCCTCTCCTTGTTCAGGCTGTCCCTGTCCACCCTGTCCTTGTCCAGGCTGCCCCTGTCCTTGTCCAGACTGTCCTTGTCCCTGTCCAGGCTGTCCCTGTCCACCACCTTGATTCTTCCTTGGTTTTGCCTCCACCGTAGACGATAACAAGCCAATTACACAGAGCAACACCAAACATGAACGTACCGCCATTTTTACCACAACTGTAAAACCAAAAGATTTGACACTGAAGTATAAAATTCGGACACAAAGATCCTTTCCCTGGTATGGAATATGAGAGCTGTTATATAATGATGATTTCTATAAGAAACATTCCCCCATCATCCTTCAAAATGACGTACCGAAGATTTTAAGGTTTGCACGGGGGCCTTGTGAAATTGCACACCTGGGCATGCCGCAGAGGTGCTATACCATATCAATGATTTATTGCCATGGCGTTAATATATTTTGTAACAATGAACGCTTAATTTTCATTGATTCAACCTCACGAACATTATGTCAAATTAATACTGCACTATTTTTTCTTCGGATCTGGCAGCTGGCCTTCGCACCGGAGTTATAAATAAAAGAAATGGTATATTGGCGGACAAATGTGAAATTGGAAATTTGTACCAAGCAAGTAACACCGGCAATATTTCCCCAATATTCAATGCCATTTTAGAAACTGGAACAGGCTAATCAAACTTCATCTAAAACCTCTTTGCTAATCACTAGATTATATTTGTTTTTACAACCGCAATCTTGGAAATAAGTCTAGTCTTGGAACACTTTTGTGTCAAGAATGGAAAACTGTCACCCCTCTCCCCCGTGCAAATATGTTGGGGATTGCCAATGTCTTCAGCAGTTTTCCAAAGTGTTCGAACATTGATTGATGGGGAGAGGAGAAAGGTAAATGGTTGATGTAGATGTCATGTTTGTTCAAAAACAGAATACACGTCATGTCCATGATCATTGCAAATTCTGCACGGAATTACGACAACGTGTACCAAGTACTCCCCCAAGATTGTCTCTGACGAATGCAAAATAATTTAATCTAAATATCGTTTTCGTCTCATAACTCAAAAACGGAATGTTGCATGAGGTTCATATTGCACACATGATTTTGGAGTAGATGATATCCTTTTCAATCATATTAAAAATGTTGAAAAAGAAATTGGTTTATTTAGGTAGTGGTCACTGAAAACACCCCCATGCTAAATTACACTTGCACATTTCGTAATTATATGGCTCTAAATTGCACGATACTGTTTCAAATTTAGGGTTTGTCTCATAATCCAAAAACCGAATGTCGCATGAGCTTCATATTTTACACGATTTGGGAGTATATTATACCGTATGCTTGTGAATCATAATAAAATTGATGATATCAAGTTGGTTTATTTAGGGAGTGGTCACTCAAAGCATCCCTAATGTTAAATGAGACACACATTTCGCAATTAAGGCTCTAAACTACTTGAAACTAATTTGCCTAAATTATTTCTAAAATTAATGTTTAAAATTAACCTTCATTGCATTTGTCAGACATGTGAATGAGTGTTAGAAAAAATAGTTCTAATTGAATACCGCGTATACATTTCCCCCGCGATTTATTTGTAAGTAAATAAATAGTGAGCTACGGCAATATTAATAGCATTAACTTTTTGGACATGATGTACAGCTATCTTCAGAAGATAGCATGATAGTGTGTTTCACAATGTCATTGGGTGTAAAATATTTGTAAGGCCTACGCTCGCATTACAGATTCATACTTCACAAGTTTATTCCAAAACAAATAAATACTTTTACTTCCAATTAAAGCAATTGCACCAGTATCATATATTATAATAGGGATATGTTGCATATGTCCACATAAAAAGCATACGATAATAATCAAAAAGAAAAGAAAAAGAAAACTAAATAAATTCAGGGGCATGAACCCGTGTTTCACTGAAGTTGCACGACTCTGTGGCCGAGCGGTTAAGGCGTCTGACACACGGGTTCGAACCCCTGAATATATTTATTTAGTTTCTTTTTCTTTTCTTCTTTATTATTATCTTAATAGGCCTATCCTTCATCACATAATTTTTGCCATTCCATTAATTTTTGCCAATGTCCGTCCTTCTTTTTTTCTTTGTTCTGAAGCAAAAATGAAATTTGACTATATCATGCAGTTAGAGCGCTAATTATGAAATGTGTAGGGGGTGTTTTCTTTTTAAGTGACCAATCCCTAAGTTAAATAATTTTTTATCAATAATTTTATTATGATTGAAAAAGATATCATCTACTCCCAAATTGTGTGCATATATGAACCTCCTGCGACATTTTGAGTTATGAAACGGAAACCAAATTAAATGAAATATTTTGCTTTCGCCAGAGACAATCTTGGAAATAAGTCTTGGAATACTTTTGTGTCAAGAATGGAAAACTGACACCCCCTCTCCCCATAATGTTGGGAAATGCCAATGTCTTCAGCAGTTTTCCAAAGTGTTCCAACATTGATTGATGGGGAGAGGGAAAGGGTAAATCATTGTCATGTTTGTTCAAAAACAAAATACACGTAATTTCCATGATCATTGCAAATTCTGCCAGTTGCGGCACCAGAATTTTTTTCCGGGGGAGGGCAACGTGAATTTCAGGGGGGGAAATTCGACAAACTTTGCGCAAAACAGGGGCCTCCCGTAGCGCCGCCACTGAATTCTGCACGGAATTACGACAACATGTAGGCCTACCAAGTGTCAGTTCCAAGTAGGCCTACCTTTTTCCAAGATTGCGGGCACCTTTCTCTTATCTTAAACATGCCGATATGATCTGATATTTCAAAAAGTTAAATTAATCATTCATGGGAAATGTGTTAATTTTTACGAAGGTATCAAACCTGACAAAAGGTACAATGTGACATTTTGACCAAAATTGATTTTTCCATGTTAGATGATTTTATGGGGGAATTTTGGGAACTTTAACATTATTTATAAAATATTGCAAAATTTCAGGCGTTGTTGGAGAATTTTGGGTAACTTCCCCTGTGATATGTGGTCTATCTAATCATAGTTCCAAACACAAGGCAGTAGCATAATTATACACGGCAATATTCACAGATAGAGCCCCGAGAGCTCGGGTGAGGAGAAGAGCTATCTAATTTCGTCGGACGGAATGGAGCAGATGAACTTGAAACCTTTGGCCTTTGCTTCTCGGCCGCGGGCTCTGTGACAAAAAAGTCGTAAGTAGGCCTATGAGGTACTTCTCCATTACCGTAACTTCGGTTTCAGTCATAAAAATACTTACTTACCTTTGAACTCTTAGAGCCTAAAACGATCAAATTCGGTGCAGATTTGGTCCCGATTATAGGCCTATTATGGGCCTTATTTCCTTTCTGGAAGACGTGTATGGTATTGAACGTCCAGGGTACGGTATAGGCCTACATGCATGCAGTGTTCCTGTTGTGAAGCTCCAGACACAAACTGGTCTATCTCAAAGTTAATTAGCAATTCTTGAAGTTATGACGTCCGACCTACGCATTCTCCAGCTTCGTTGATTCCATTCACATCCATGGATCCAGTCCAATGGATTTGAAGTTCTGGTCGAAGTACTTTGAATTTATCATACTATTGTTGGAGCCGCCAGAACAACCTGGTAGTCACTGATTCGGGACCATGTGCAAATAAATATACACAAATAAACACGACAAAATCAACATTTCATGCCAACTTAAAAATATTGCAGGGAATGTCCAAATTTACACTAGTAAACAAACCCGATAACTTGTCGTTGACAATGCTGTTGATGTTTTCATTTATTCATCCATTAATTTGGATTAGGCCTCATTCATTTTCAGGCTTTTGTAAGAGCATGAAACCGACTGCACGTATTATACCCCGACATCCCCAACCGCACCCCTACTTGTACTCACCGGCATATGAGGACGTCCACGTAGGTCTACTGAAAATGTCCGCCTAAACCGTGGACGTCTCAGAAGCATTATTAATACATAGGGGTCTATTATAGGCCTATCACCATATCGGCAAATAAGGTTATGGTCTTTTAAGAGTGGCTTTTTACATAATTATATACATTGTACTTAGACTATGCCAAAGGCCAATTTTCGACCTCCACAGGGGTAAAATCTGTAATGCTCAGATTTTAACCAAAATGGTCTTAAATGGTTCCTCTTGCAAACACAAAGAATAGTTTGCACCATCTAGGATGTTTCTTCACGATCAATATAGATCAATGGGGAATTAGGAATTTACCATTACCTGTACCGAAACATTTGAGTATGGGAAGACTATTCTTTATTTGAATTATTTTGCGAATTTGAGACCACTGATTAAAATTGAAGCATTTTTAAAGATTTGACCATGTGGATGTCAAAATAATAACCTTTGAACCTTTTGCTTACAACTCCATGTAACAGATAGGTCAAACTATACTTTTGATGAATTCGTAACTAGTGGAGTGGTTTGGTTATCAACAAGAATGTGACATCTGTATATACTTTGATGACCTTTTCCCTGCATTTTGGAAATCAAATTATTTTTGGCACTTCCAGATTTGTTAAAAGCATATCAAGAGCTATATCTGTGCAAATTTCTGTACTTCTCCAGAAAAATGCACAATAGGTTTGATGTTGCACCACTCTGCAGAACTAGAGGGGGGGGGGGGGCAAAGATTGTAGGCCCCTCCCCTGGCTAGCCACGGTCGGGGTCTGATATGTACGCCAATGCAGGAGTATTCTACAACAGTACAAGGTTGATAATACAAGACAAGGTATGATGAATCTGGTTCAAATTAATATTCCCTTAACAACGGATGAATCAATGTTTACTGGTATTTTGCCACAGAAAATATGGATAAACAAGACATGTAAAATTGTCTTAAGTTGAAACATTCCTGCATGCCATGTTTATCCATGATTTTGTGAATGACTTGTTACGTTCCGTAAATAAATTCATCAGGATTGTTCATAATTCATATTTTGCAAATGTTCTTTTGTACAAATGTCAATTTGAGAAAGTACTATGGTGTAGTACGAAATGTCATTGAGGTATGTTTAAGATCTTTATACCGAAATACATTTGGATTTGTACAAAAGAACATTTGCAAAATATGACTTGTTAAGTTGTTTATCATGGGTATAGTATAGGAATGACATTTTAACCTACCTGTATGAAACCAAATCAAACCATGCTCAGCCCATTTTAGGCACATTATTTATAACTAGGCTACTCATGATGGGGTGGGGGTTTGACTGGGACACTGATATATATTTACTAAATCATGACAAAACAGAATTGACACAATATATTGGCACTTTCAGAATTTTATTGCTGAATATCCGGCCACATATTTTCAAAAAAATAAACTTCCCCCACCACAAATCCCAATATTTCATAACAAAATATTTCATAAATGGCACATCTTGCTTTGTTGAATTATCTCCCCAGCCTATAAGTCGAAGCATCAGTCAACTCATCTCTGACTAGGATCAGTTTAAATGAGCAACATCATTGAGACTCCAGTATATGAAAAGATAATTACACAGAGACTTAAGATGCACCATACAGTGTGATAACTTACGAACTGTTGACAGCGAACAAGCCATGTACACGAAAGAATGAGAATCTAAACTTCAATTTATGCAAATTAATTAAAAGAAATTAAGACTACTATTAATTTGATGAATGAATTGCACAGGCCTAAATGAACAAAAACGTATAAAGGGGTTTTATGGAAGAATACTATAGTGTGACTGGTGACCTGTTACATTACAATGTAGGCCTTTACTTGTTTTGAAAACAAAGTGTAACATGTTTGTTTATTTGGAATTCAATGTGATTATAACAAAGGTATGAATACATTTTAAACAGAGAATTTTCATATTACATTGCAGTATTTCATTTCTATATATTTGTTACCTGTGGGGTCATTGAAATTACATGTATGATATTACAGCACTGTATGGATGAGTGCAATGATTTTGCAAAGCATAAGTTAAAATAAATAATAAGCATGATGCAGATTGTCAGGTAAGGAAAAGAATACATTACATACATACATATTAAGAGGTTAGTGCAAGGAGGTCCAATCTGCAATAGCTGCCAGGTGTCATATTTTTACATAATACACATGGTAGAATTCAGAAAAATGTTCAACATCATGGCAGCTATTGCTGATAGAACATGTTGCAGTAACCACTTGATACAATATATATTCAGATGCCTAATGCAACCAATACATAAAAAGTACTTTTAAGTACATTTTTAGCAACAACATTCTTATGCATCAGTTCCATTTTCATACAAAAAAAGATTCACTTGGCACTGTAACACATTCTTACATTGATTTGTAGTCATCATTGTCCAATATTTATAAAAATTTTCATCAGTAATTTACTAAGTAAAATTATAATTCTGTTTTTGTGGCATCCTCTGCAGCATCATTGGTTGCAGTTTTTGGAGTGTATGGACCTTCTTTGTAATCCTCAGGGACATCACCGTCTCTCTTGTCCTTACGGAAGAACCCCCTGTTAACAAGCATTTCCCCAATTTCTTCTCTCCCCATTGGACTGAGGTCAATGCGCTGTAAGGGAAGAAGTCATTAGAAAACGAATTAGAGAAAATCATATTTGTCCAATGTTTTTGTGTGTGTTTTTCTGTTCTGACAAATGCTGCATTTGAACAGGAAACATCAATTCCATGTTAAAAAAATATATAAAAATAGACTGTCGTAAAAAATGCAAGAAATTAAAGAAAAAAAATTAAAATTTTTAAAACATATTTTTGATTATTGCAAATACAAACATTTTGTGGAGAAAATTCATGCATTTTTGAAGAAAAAAAAGCACAAATAGCGCATTTTTGAAAACTGGCGCGCGCATTTTGCTCTCAGAAATCTCGCATTTTCCCTATAGGGATTTCTGAGAGCAAAATGCTTACTCTAAGCTGCGATCACATAGAAGTATACGAAATACGCTCATTCGATCAGGCTGAGTTTACATAGGAGTATACTATGTGAACTCAGCCTGATCGAATGAGCGTATTTCGTATAGTGTATACCGTATACTTCTATGTGATCGCAGCCTAAGGGAAGCAGAAGAGTAAGTGAAAGGGAAATAAGAGAATAAGGGAAAGCAACAGACACAGAGACAGAAACAATTCATTATAATCTAATACAGCATATAGAGGTTATCCACTTTACTCATGAGTGACTTCTAACAAAAGGCGCTGATTCCCATAGTATTCCTCATTCAAACCAATCCAATGCACGAACTGGAGTTACCTGCATGACTGTGGCGGGCTATTTTGAAGCAGTCATGGTTGCACATGCAGGTACTTTTTTGAAAGTCCTAAACAAGGAATAGCAGTCGCTGATAGGATATGCAACTTATAGAATAAGGATAACCTCTATTGAAGCAAACTATCCAAAAATTTAACATTTTAACAAGACAAACTATATTGAACACCAATCACACCATCATAGCTTGTATGAACACAAAAAAATACAACATTATCAGATGATAAATTAAACATGTTTTAACAGTTTCTATATATGGTAGTTACTTACTTCTAAAACCTGTTCCTGTTTGCCCAAAAACAGCATCTCAGGCTTGGCTCCAGGAATAGGCTTGAAGATTGCATTGTGGCTGGTAATTATTGTTAAGGTTCATGTTTGAATGAAAATATTAAATACAGTATACACACAGAGACACATAATGATGGTTGAAGAGAGGTATTTACAGCTTCATATCATGATGTGGATACCATAATGCTATACGGTAAAACCTTGTCTACAAGCATATAAAGTGCTTTTGATGAAAGTTATATTAATCCAGGCACCATCAATCGACAAAATTATAACATTATGGAGTTTGATGAAATAAATTACTGATTCCAGCTTATACAAACAAGTACTATTGTAAGACCAATTTATTGTATTGGCATATTGACGAATCTTTCGTGCAAATTTAGCTTTCATCAAAAACACTCTATGCATGTAGACGAGGTTTTACGGTATATTAGATCATCACCATATGACTAAAGTCTAAACACTCAAACTAAATATTTACCCTACGGGGGAAACTATTATACTATCATGTATTTTGTCATCCTTGAGCAGGCACTCGGATTTCCTACCAACCATATCAACATAATTCATATGAAAATAGCATCCCTAGTAACTGACCTTCCTTGAAATTTTCTTAAAAACAGGACCCTTTTCACTGATCATGGTTTTGGATAAAAGATTGGTCTGTGTGTGAAATTAGGGGTGAAATTATCAAGAAAAAAAAAGAGTGTAGCATACTAGCCCAATTATTGAAATACTTGCCTAAATGGTGATTTGCAGGTCAATTGTGCCATTTGCCTATCCTGTTTTAGTAAAGGAGCATGAAATTTGAATGCTAAACATGGTCACGTAAGTGAACAAAATAGTTGTGTGTATTGGTTTCAAATTCTACCAATATGGTCTGTGATGTTTGGAGAAATCCCTACCTTTTCCTGCTCAAGGAAGGAAACACTGGGTTTGAGTGCCCCCAGGGCCTGCTGCCTATTCATATAAGCTCTGCATATGTGCTCTCATATGTGCTAGCATAATCCATATTATCTGAGGTTGTCCCAATTTATTGGTTCAGGGGTTTTCAACATTGTCAAATCTTTTCAATGACCCTTACAGCATTGTTGACTCTTTTGCTTTCTAATTATATAGTGTTTTTTTGTTCAATTGTTTTAAAACAAAGTATGACAGTACTGTTCACATATTAGTCCCAGCTAGAGCATTTGGTGTAAATTTGTTTCTGACCTTTTTTTGTTTTTGACACACCTCATTTTGGCACACCTTGATATTTTTGTCTGATTTTTAACAACAACCATTGCCACTATCTTAACCTTGCAAAAAAGATTGCCATCCCTTTCTCATGTGCTCTTTATCAGAGCATACTTGCATTACTTAACTGCAATTCCAACACCTAAAGATAAGTGATATTCATCAGAAGGGAAAATATTTAATTTTATTGTCAATCATCTTAGTAAACTACACACATGACCACCCATGGGTAAGAAGGTTAGGGGAAAGTGGGGTAACGCCGGACTGTGGGGAATCCCGGACACATCGATTGCAGCTAAACGGAGAAGGGTGGCACTATTATACTACCTTAGGGTATTAGCTACCTCAAGGTGTACCTCACGTGTACTACTACCAGCGCTGTGGGTCTCGTCTTTCTTTGTGAAAATTACGAAAAAACAGAAATTGCCATTTTTGACTTTTTATCTGAAAGGTGATTTATTAGCTGGGTGACAGTTAATGCGACAAGGGACAGAGATGAAGTATAGATGAAAATAGTCCCAAACAAAAATGTTTGGTAGACTCATAACCGGTGCGATCTTACCTTTCCGATGTTGATTAAGATACTTCTTGCATCGATCCCGAGATCTGCGGAAAAACCAATAGTCATTTTGTCCCATAAATGAATAAATAACAAAAACCCCGATCCCCGGTGGACTCACCCAAAAGGTGACGTCACACCATATGATCGCCCTTATCCGACTTGGGATCCCTACTCGGACCAAACTTGTAGGGGTGGCGGGGTCGGGATAATCAACATCGGAAAGGTAAGATCGCACCGGTTATGAGTCTACCAAACATTTTTGTTTGGGACTAGACTCAGTACACCGGTCGATCTTACCGTTTCGATGTTGATTAAGATACTTCTTGCATCAACATCTGAAAGATCGATCTAGCAAGTAACCGACGGATGGAGGTACAAGATTGGTCAGCATCAGATCAGGGATCGGGAGCGGAGTAACGATGGTTTTCGCGAGGTCAGAAAATATTTTCCCCAGCGGTCGGGAAACAAAAAGACCACGCGATCACAGACATAAACCTCCTTACTTAATAAGTTTGGTGGTTAAGAATAGCGACACTGGTTCTTACCATGCTGAGTATTCTGTATAGTCTGAAAACCTGGTACCCGTACACCACCGTATTATGATCGCCCGAACAATGTCCCGGTAAACCTCCGCCCGTCTCTGATTACTAACGTAAGCGGAAGTATCGTAGAGAAGGGCGAAGGTGGCTTCGGGACACCGCCTACTAGATCTCCTCGAGGGACAACCGAGCGGTATACCCAAGATGATGAGATAGCTCGTGTCGAGTGGGTGCGTGGGGCCTGAAACCTTCGCGATCCCGGACCCCACCAACACCTGGACCAGCCATTGCGACAGCGGCTGGACCGAAAACTCTGTAAGGGTGATGAATGCGGTCGTGAGTCCCTCGCAAGGCTTGTGTTCGAAGAAATAGTGCTGCAGCGCCTTATCGGACACCCCAGCCTATCTTTGGCTTCAGCCGAACCTTGCCCAACCCTGGGGATTGGAGAGGGGCGAATGTCGGTATGCACCGCGCCCGTTCGTAGTCACGAGAACAGAGCGCCCGAAACAGTGTCGCTCCAGTGTTTGTGAACACGGAAGCTAACCTCGAGACCGTGTGCAACTCAGCACCGCCGTCCGAAGCCAACGCCAAACCGGAAAGCCATCTTGAGAGTTACGTATTTAGCGTCGCTTTTGGCGGAAGGTCAAAAGGTGACCCTTAAAGTAATCTAAGACTGTGTTGGGATCCCTTAGGAGGATCACTTTCCTTTTTAGTAGACACTTTCGTTGAACATACCGTCGAGGCGTAGACTAATAAGGTAACCATCGGCTATGATAGTCGACCCGTCTCGAAACCTCGGTGAATGGAGAGGACAGCTGACTTATAGCTGGCCCCAGTGGCCCGCTGAAGTCTTGCTTGGAACTTTTCTGTCAGAAACTCCGGAACTAGCAGCACAGAGGCTCTAGCGGAGAGCTATTTGTCTCATTGCACCAAGCGTAGTATGGAGCCAGACTCTGGCTATCGTGCGGAGGGTAGACTTCCGTCTAGCCCGGCGATGAGAAAAACAGCTTCTGATGAAAAGTATCCCTCCGCTGCGTGTTCCCTGGTAAGGGCCATGCAGCTAACTGCAGGTGCTCTAGTGATAGACTGGGTACCTCCGCTCCGGGCATCCGGAGTAGATCTGGTACCTCGGGGAGTGCCAGCGGCCATGCCGCTAGCAGAATGACAATGCAGTCTTCCCACCCGATCTTGGCCACCACCCTCATGAGTAGTGAGATCGGAGGGACTGCATAAGCTGTCATCCCTCCCCAGTCTATGGACAGAGCGTCCACGGTGAATGCTTGGGGGTCCGTGACCCTTGAGCAGTACACCGGCAGTAGATGATTGCGATGAGATGCGACCAGATCTTTCGAGGGGTGGTACCTCACCTTGAACATCGTCTGAGCGACCTGCGGAGCAAGGGACCATTCTGCTGGTCCCGACACCCTTCCTCGTGACAGATTGTGCGCGAGGATGCTGGTGACGCCCGCGATGTGTATCGCTCTCGCCGTAATCTGCCTGAACTTGCACCACCCTATCAGGTGTCGTGCATGCAGGCTCAATCGTGGTGGCCCGGAGTCCCCTTGTCTGTTGGGGTAGGCTACCACGGTTGTGTTATCCGTCAGGACAACGGTATGTGATTCCACGATCACCTCCTCGTAGGCGAGGGAGGATTGATGTGAAACTCTGTCTCTATGGCCCCCATAGGCCCGAGACGGAGTCTCCGTGGATGTGGACCCCCCAGCCCCGTTTTGACGCTATGGTCGTCACTACGTGACATACCGGGGGTACCACCTTCATCCATGCCACAGCGGGTTTTGCCCGAGACTCGGCCAAGAGTCAGGCACACCGCACCATGTTCGTCACCCGCTCGGGTGAGAGCACCGCGAACCCCTCCGTGAGGGTGATCTGGGCCCCTACAAATAGTGGTGACTGCGTCGGGACCACGCTGGACTTTTTGAGCTGATCAAAAATCCAGGGTCCCGCACCCTCGGACTATCAACCCCATGAGACCCGTAGTCTTCAGTGGAGTGCGTCCGTATATGAGCCAAACGTCCAGGTAGCAACTGATGTTGACACCCCTGTGCTTCAGGTACACTGCCACCGCTCTGACCAAGAGTGTTAAACACCCTGGGAGAGATGGACAGGCGGATGGCGGTATCAAAACTGGTAATTTTGATCCTGTACCTAGAAGCGCAGATGCCTCCGATCTTGAGAGGCGATTGGCATATGCAGATAGGCGTCCGAGAGATCTAGCGATGCTGTTCCCATGCCCTGATGGAGCAGGCTAGCACCGGCGAGAGTCCCCATTCTGAACCTCTTGGGCCTGAAGAGCGTGTTCAACAGTCTGCGGTTCGGATGGGGCTCCGTCGCCGTCTTCCTTGGAGCCAATGGCTCCAAGATCACCCGTAGAACGGGGGTAGACCGGGACAATCGCCCGCTTCGTGAGAAGCTGTGTGATCCCTGTCAGTAGTGCCCGGCGCTGGGGGCCGTCTGGCGGCACTACTGTGGACCTCTGAAATGTGCAGATGAATGTGGGGAGACTGGGTTGCCAGTCTGTAACCCCCACTCACCACTGACCATACCCAGGCGCTCAAAGAGATGGTTTCCCACCTCTGGGTGAAAGCCATAAGCGGTCGTCCACTGGGAGATCCCCTGTGGAAAAACCGCTGAGCCCCCAGGAATGCTCTGCCTAGCTTCCCTTGGAAGAGCGCTTGCTCTTCTTCGGGGCTTGCCAGCTGTTCCTGTGCTACCCTTGCGCCTCCCAGAAATGGGTGCTGCAGAGGTAGTGGGCTCGGGTACTGTTGGTGGTGCACGGCCTGCTGAAGTCGGAGCTCCTACCCATGGTAAGGGTAGTTTCCGACCTCTTCAGAGTGCTCCCGTTGGTAGCTTCTTTGCACGGTCCTCCACCGTGGCGCAGAAGCATCCAAAGAGAAAAAGGACCCTGCCTTTCCATCGCGTTGAGCGATTGGAGTGGCAGGCCCCTCCCCAGCGCTGAGTGGACACCCTATGGGCTAGGCCCATGGAGCTCTCGTTGAGGCTAGCTGTTAGCACCGCTAATAGGCTCACCTCGCGGAAGAGCTCAGATGTTGTCTGGCGTGATACGATTGGCGACATCTGGGTCCTCTCGGATCCCCTCAGGTAGGTCCCGTGGTCCTCCCGCGTTACACGCAGAGGAAGCGTGCAAGCAGCGGCGTCATAGCTCTACTGAGCTCGACAGCCCTCGATATCTACCCGTGAGGTTTGCGGGAATGAGAGTGTAGGCGTCCCCTGTGAGGAAGCAGCAGCTGAGCATCCTACTGAAAGGATCCCCTGGTCCTCCTCCATGGACTCCCCCTTAGGGGGTGTCCGGAGGAAGATCAGTGCTGTTGCTCCCCTCGCGGGGCAGCGGCGGGGAAGGAGACTGTAGTGATGTCACTACCGGACTCAGCTTCCGACTCCTTTCCCTCGCCCACAGTATCCGTATCATGCTCCGATGATGGCGGTAACTGAGGACGGGCATCTGAAAGCGGGTAAGAAGGCATAACCACTGTGTGGCTCGCCGACTACCTGCCAGCAGAAGAGGGAGTACTCCGCAAGACCCTGAGGTATCCGCCATGGCACCACTGGGTCCGCCTGCTCTCGCAGCCGTCGTCCTAAGCGCTAGCAGCACGGGCCTACCCTGATCAAGATCTGGGTTAGCCCCATGCCGGCTGGCCTGGTCAACAGCTGATGTTGGTACTGCGTGGCCATCGCTGGCGACACTTGCCACGGAGCTGGGCCGTGGAAGGAACACCCTGCGGCGGGTACCACGGGGCATACCCGCCGACAGCTGACCCTGAAAGGATCCGCCACCAGGGTAACCCCATGGTACTGCAGTACCAGCACCGCCTCCCCCTTGTTGCCACAGAGACTGTGGCGACTAAAGCGGTGCTGCGGTACCGGGCGGTATCAGCGTGGGTACCCGTGAGGGTTCCCAACTGTGGACCGCTGTACCCTCGCCACACTGCGTTCCCTGTTTTGGGGATCAAGCTGTGTGCTGGCGTGGTACCGGCGCTGTACTAGCGTAGGTGCCCGTGAGGGCTCCCGGTTGTGTACCACTGTACCCATGCCTCACTGCGTTCCCGCAAGGGATCAAGCCGTGTGTATGGGTACCCTTCTACCGGCTGTCCCTTGGCTAGAGGGAGCTTGCCTAGTACCACGGGTAGCTGAGCGTGTATACCCCCGATCAATCACCTCGCCACCTGAATAGGCAGCGTCAATCAATGGAGCTATGCCCTGTTGATTTGACAGTGATCGATCAAAAGAGGGTAATTGACCCATTGACGGTAATGGATCACCCACGCTCCGCTGGCTCTCGAGGACATAAGTGGGTTGTTGATCAGCTAGGCTGTTCAAGCTACTTACTGTACCCTCTAGAGCTTCGCCCAAGGTCGCTGTGTGTGGCGGACCACTCACGGCAGCTATGGGCGGGTGCATAGCGGCTACCACTGAAGTCAAGCCGTAGCTCGTCTTTGTAGCTGCCACCGAATGCACTTAGGTCGCTGTCCCGTGAGAGACTGCGAGCCCAACCCCTGAATAATCGCCAGCCAGTCCCTGTGGACAGCCAGCAGCTATTCTAGGGCCCAGGGTATCACTTTCGGCGGTCCCGCCATGGAACGCTGCCGTGTGACAACCCCAGTTGGTTCTGCTAAGACTACACCCACAGCGTTAGCCGCGGTATCGTCGCTGCTGAACCCATGCATGCTCGGGTTCAACCCAGGCAAGCCCGGGGTACCCTTGCATGCTGCCCGTCGCTGGCTACTACTGTGGCTGTTTGAGCCTGTAGATATGCCTGCAACAGACGGGTGTCCTCCTGCTAAAAACCCGTGAGGATTTTCGCTAGAGGACTGGTATCCTCCTGCTACAAACCCGCTAGGGTTTTCGCTGGTGGTTACCGCTCTGCTGCCTGCTACTTTGCTCCGGCGTATAGTCAGTGCTTTCGCTGGCTGCTGAGCCTTTGGACGCCGCTAGCAGTCCCGAAGGAACCGCCTGCTTGTCCGGGGACCGAGTCCCCTTAAGCAGACCTGCCATGACCCATAGGGGCTGTCACAGCAGAATCTACCGTATCGACTGGTATCCTCCTGCTGCAAAACCCGCTGGGGTTTTTAAGCTGAGTGGTTACCGCTCTGCTGCCTGCTACTTTGCTCCGGCGTATAGTCAGTGCTTTTCGCTGGCTGCTGAGCCTTTGGGCCTTTAGCAGTCCCGAAGGAACCGCCTGCTTGTCCGGGGACCGGAGCCCCTTAAGCAGACCTGCCATGACCCATAGGGGCTGTCACAGCAGAATCCACCGTGTCGACCTTACCAGTGCCCTTGGTAGATTTCTTCTTCGCCCTATGGCGATGGCGGAGCCTATCCAAATCGTCAAGCTGGAACTCGGAGAGTCCTAAGCAAAAGAAAGACATCTAGAAGATCGTGAGCACTCCTGTGGGTGAAACAGAGCGGTGTGGGTCCCGCTCCGTCACCAGGAAAGGGCAAGCCCGACCGGGCGAAAGCGAGCGAGAGAAAGGGAGGGGGCACTACCCCCCCAACACGCGACTCAAGCCCAGTAAGCGGACCTGAGCACGGAGGCTGGTCGCTAACGTTAGTGGTAAAGTAAGGACTGGCTAACTTTATTACTAAAATGTCAGGCGGGTCCCTACCAATCCCCACCGTATGAATATCTGATTAACTTCGTCTTTATTGGACGGTAATGAAGACATAACGATAGAGTAATCACCCTAACATAGCAACAATAACCTACCGTACATGAAATACAATGTGTATGTACAAACATCTATTGTAACTTACAGGCTGCAATGGTTGTTTTACGTGGGAAACAAAATGAATGGCGTGCCAACGAGCGGCCAGTTTGGATTGCTCGTGTGTCCCGTATACAAGCGGAGGCACGATATGTAGCTAAGTTTTGGATCGTTTTTGTCACTTTTTCGTCAGAAAATGCCGTCAAAACTATCCTCAGCCGAACAATACCGGTTTGGTTTTACCTAAGGTGTGAAACTACAACCGTATATCTCGCCTTTGTAGTCGAGAAATTGATACACAGTGCTATGAACAATCGATAGGCACGTCTGTGTCAGTCGGAGACCAAGGAGGATAAGGGCGATCATATGGTGTGGCGTCACCTTTTGGGTGAGTCCACGGGGATCGGGGGTTTTGTTATTTATTCATTTATGTGGGACAAAATGACTATTGGTTTTTCCGCATCTCGGGATCGATGCAAGAAGTATCTTAATCAACATCGGAAGCGGTAAGATCGACCGGTGTACTGAGTCTTATGTTTGATACTTGATTGTTAGCTGGGTGTATGAATTTTTGTATCTTAAAAATGGATTAGTAGAACAAGCACTGAAAAATTAAGTCGGGACCGTGAGGGGTAATCCCGGACACACATGCGTATCTATACAGATGGGCAGTGTTCGAATTTAGGAAAAATAAATGGTTGTCCCACGGACAACCAGATTATAATTTCTGGTTGTCCGTCTAAGTTTTTGGTTGTCTGTAGGCCTACATATGTGACTTTTGGCTAGATTTATGGTTGTCCGGCGGACAACCGAATCAATATTTTTGGTTGTCCGGCGACTTTTTAGTTGTCCCGGGCAACGGACAACAAAATTTGAGCGCTGCAGATGGGGTAATGCGGACACTTGCTATTTGAAATATAGACAACAACGACAGCCCCATATTTGTATGCTTGAGGTAACAGAAGTACCTAATACATTCTAGGGGATTATCATCCTACTCCACTTTCCCTCTTAGCAGCAATCATTAGTCCGGGATTACCCCGTGTCCGGCATTACCCCATCATTTTTTACCATTTTGTTTTTTAATTACAACTAATTAACTATAGATGTTGAGTTATCAAAAACTGGTTCCTAGTTAGAGCATTACTCCTACTTTGCATTGATATGATTTTCACTGATGAACTTTATTTAATCTTGTACCTGTGTAGCCTTAACGAAAGGTGCCCGGGATTACCCCACTTTCCCCTACAGGACAAATGGAATCAGGAATGTGACAAGCCTCTGCAATTTGTGTATAAAGTCAATAAACTTTTTACAAAAGGAAAAATGTGTTTATTTCTTAAAAACAATGACGTGCCAAAATACAAACAACATCCTGCTTGAATGAGTTGCAATGTTTACGGAAAAAATATCAAGAGTTTGATTACCAGGTACTAATATACAATGTAATTTCATGCATGTGCAGTCCTGTTGAATTTATACTTGGATAAGACGTAAATAAGATAAACCCACTTTGGCGACTCTAGTGCCAATATTTGTCTGGTAAATAACAATTCAACAACAGGATTATATTTTTGAATATTTTTACAGACATGTTTATTTTTTACATTTTTTTAATTTTCAATCTGTGGTCTTTTATGGGCAAAATGGCCCTTTGAATCCATAATATCATCAGCATTTTACCCACAGGAAATTGGCAAAGTTTACAATGTAGACATATTATGCCCTGAACAACAACAACAAAAGTATGCATGATAATTATGTATGCATATCTTTATTTTAGTCATACACTTTACATGAAACAAAATGTTATGATAAATTTATGGTGTTAAATTCTATGCCTATAATTATGTGTGGCGCATGTCAATAAAGAACTGAACTGATAGGAATATCATAATTATGAGGATATAATACTAGCAACATTTGTGTAGCTAACCACTGAAGCATGCACATAAGTATTGTTTGTGATAGGGCAAACACGTGCTTTCATTCCCACAGCCAAAGTCACAAAACACGTGTCATATGATAGCATTTCTATTTTCATCATATCAAGTTTACTGATCATGTGTAAAGGATTGCCAGATGTTGATAATTTGATATTTTCCTAAATTCTCCTTTTGCCAATGAGCAATAAAGACATTGGTAAAGACACATTAAATAAAATTGTAATTTTAAGAAATACAATATTGTACATTGTACACCACAGAATTAGAGAAGGAGATCCGGGACTATACCGCAACGTACAATCACGCTGTCAGTCATGGGGAGAAAATTGGGGGTATTCGGGCAGGGTCTAATTAGCTAGAAATTGAGGGTTTCCCCGTCATCTGAATAAAATTGCCTGTCCTAATTTGACCTTTAAAACATTTACCAGACATCTATAGCCCACTGGGGGTTCAAAGAGTTCAAATATGTGCTAATATGGCCTTGTTCTACAAATTGGATCTTACTAAAAAGGTCAATTAGCTTCTCAAAACATACAATTTAGCATCTGTAAGGCATTAATTTTGCCCGTGGGTGGCTAGCTAAGACCCTGTATTCGGGTACTTGCTGACGGTGCGCGGAGTCGAACGAAAACAATTCTGCGTCTTATGTGAAGCATCTTGGTACTCGCGTGCAGGTTGCATCAAGTGCATATCTCTCAAATGCGCCCAGCATCCATGTCGCGCTTGCATGACAACGAATGCATCGAGCGCATTCTGAGGGAAACCGAATACCCCCAATTTTTGCTCCATGCCTGTATCAAGATGGCGGTTGAGTCCTGGTTCTCTGGTTTTAATTCTGTGTTGTACACACACCATTAATATGAAAAGATTTCTTGAAATTGGCTCATGAAGGAAAGAAATATCAGAAATGACCCTCAACCATGTTAAAATCATGTTCCCTGTATACATTATGGTACTTGATGGTTACTGGTACATGGTACTCAATAAAGTGCATTTTAAGAAAATGTATAAAAATTGAGGTATTATAGTCTTGGTCTTGGATGGTCTCGGGTTCAAGAGGTCTTGGTCTTGAGAAGATGGTCTTGGTCTTGAAGGGTCAGGTTGTGGTCACTGTCTATGAGTCCGAGACTCCATCACTGGAATGCAACGTACTTGGGTCTTAGAACAAAATAAATACATTATGTTATGTCATGTTTGCTTACAATTAAAAGCTCTTGAAAAGGATGGAAAAAAAATCAGATCCCAGTGATGACTGATGTGCATGCATGAATTCAGTCTACAAACTGAGCAATATGTCCTTAGTCAGTGTTATGTCACTTGTTTTTTTTTGTATTTATTTATTCATTGTGTCAAGCTATGTATGCAAAAACAATACCATCTAAAAATGTCAAACTTATTAATAAAGTAAACTTAATTGAAATGTTACACACTTCCCTTGGTATTACCAAGCCAATGTCTCATCTCTTGTTGTAATTGAATACCTCAACTCAAGCATTGCCCTCACATCTAGGGATAGTGGAATATTACAAAGGATACAAGAGTGGTAAGTCCTCATAGATGAATTTCTTCACCTTAGGGAGCTTGTTTAACTTTCATCCACTGCAACTCTGTTGAGGCAAAGATGACATATGATTAGTAATTGCAATGAGGCTCATCGTGACTTCAAAGCCCATGTAAGTTGGCTTTAAAATGTACAAATTTGTGCTTTATTGAGCCTACTTTTAATGTCATGAATGGGCCTCTAGTACAATAATTATGCTACAGTTCATTCACAATTCACTAGAACATGTGTCACTCAGTTGGTAGTTAAATATTTGTATCAAAATGTTGATAAAAACTTCATGCATGCCTTCCAATGCCTTCCATACACCCAAGTTTTGATCATAAAATTAAAGATGAAAATAAATAATGATACAAATGAGTATTGCCCTGACTGTAATTTATGAATGCCATTAAACTTTGCATGCTGAAAATGTAATCTATAAAAATTGACTTACTTGAAATTGAATGAGAATGTTAAAAGAATTTAAAAAAAATGATTGTACGGTTTTTGTACCGTACATGAACAATGTTCCAATTCTGTTTTTATGAGTGAGCAAAATGATAACCCAAATGTAGAAATTTAGTTGGATGATACTTTGACTTACAAGAATCATAGATTCATTATCCCACAGTATGTACACAAACTAAAGGATACAAGAATGGAAGGTCTTGCAAAATGAACTCCCTCACTTCAGGGAGTCTATTTAACTTTCATCCCCTGCAACTCTGTTGAAATATTATAGAATTTACATTATTAACTAAGTTATGAAACGCAAGAATATCGAAATTTCTGCAGGAAACCTGCCAAATTACTCAAGTTTGGTTAAGGGGTACTACACCCCTGACCAATTTTGTGCCTATTTTTGCATTTTTCTCAAAAATTAAAGCACATTGGTGACAAGTAAGATATGTATATTATAGGGGCAAGGACTACAACTACTGTACTGACAATTCAGCAACTCAAAGCAAGTAGTTATTGATTTATTGATCAAATATTGGTTTTCCCTCATTTTTGACTGTAACTCCACACTGTTGTCTGTGCTGAAATAATATTTCCAGTGCAGTAGTTGTAGTCCTTGCCCTATATATACATATCTTACTTGTCCCCAATGCGCTACAATTTTGGAGAAAAATAGTCCCAAACAAAAATGTTTGGTAGACTCATAACCGGTGCGATCTTACCTTTCCGATGTTGATTAAGATACTTCTTGCATCGATCCCGAGATGCGGAAAAAACCAATAGTCATTTTGTCCCACATAAATGAATAAATAACAAAAACCCCGATCCCCGGTGGACTCACCCAAAAGGTGACGTCACACCATATGATCGGCCCTTCTCCGACTTGGGATCCCCTACTCGAACCCAACTTGTAGGGGGTGGCCGGCGTCCGGGATAATCAACATCGGAAAGGTAAGATCGCACCGGTTATGAATCTACCAAACATTTTTGTTTGGGACTAGACTCAGTACACGGTCGATCTTACCGTTCGATGTTGATTAAGATACTTCTTGCATCAACATCTGAAAGATCGATCTAGCAAGTAACCGGCGGATGGAGGTACAAGATTGGTCAGCATCTGATCAGGGATCGGGGCGGGTAACGATGGTTTTCGCGAGGTCAGAAAATATTTTCCCCAACGGTCGGGAAACAAAAAGACCACGCGATCACAGACATAAACCTCCTTACTTAATAAGTTTGGTGGTTAAGAATAGCGACACTGGTTCTTACCATGCTGAGTATTCTGTATAGTCTGAAAACCTGGTACCCGTACACCACCGTATTATGATCGCCCGAACAATGTCCCGGTAAACCTCCGCCCGTCTCTGATTACTAACGTAAGCGGAAGTATCGTAGAGAAGGCGAAGGTGGCTTCGGGACACCGCCTGCTAGATCTCCTCAAGGGACAACGAGCGGTATACCCAAGATGATGAGATAGCTCAGTGTCGAGTGGGTGGTGGGGCGCGAAACCTTCGCGATCCCCGGACCCCACCAACACCTGGACCAGCCATTGCGACAGCGGCTGGACCGAAAACTCTGTAAGGGTGAAGAATGCGGTCGTGAGTCCCTCGCAAGGCTTGTGTTCGGAAGAAATAGCGCTGCAGCGCCTTATCGGACACCCCAGCCTATCTTTGGCTTCAGCCGAACCTTGCCCAACCCTGGGGATTGGAGAGGGACGAATGTCGGTATGCACCGCGCCCGTTCGTAGTCACGAGAACAGAGCGCCCGAAACAGTGTCGCTCCAGTGTTTGTGAACACGGAAGCTAACCTCGAGACCGTGTGCAACTCAGCACCGCCGTCCGAAGCCAACGCCAAACCGGAAAGCCATCTTGAGAGTTACGTATTTAAGCGTCGCTTTTGGCGGAAGGTCAAAAGGGTGACCCTTAAAGTAATCTAAGACTGTGTTGGGATCCCTTAGGAGGATCACTTTCCTTTTGGTAGACACTCGTCGAACATACCGTCGAGGCGTAGACTAATAAGGTAACCATCGGCTATGATAGTCGACCCGTCTCGAAACCTCGGTGAATGGAGAGGACAGCTGACTTATAGCTGGCCCCAGTGGCCCGCTGAAGTCTTGCTTGGAACTTTTCTGTCAGAAACTCCGGAACTAGCAGCACAGAGGCTCTAGCGGGAGAGCTATTTGTCTCATTGCACCAAGCGTAGTATGGAGCCAGACTCTGGCTATACGTGCGGAGGGTAGACTTCCGTCTAGCCCGGCGATGAGAAAAACAGCTTCTGATGAAAAGTATCCCTCCGCTGCGTGTGCCCTGGTAAGGGCCATGCAGCTAACTTCCGGTGCTCTAGTGATAGACTGGGTACCTCCGCTCCGGGCATCCGGAGTAGATCTGGTACCTCGGGGAGTGCCAGCGGCCTTGCCGCTAGCAGAATGACAATGCAGTCTTCCCACCCGATCTTGGCCACCACCCTCATGAGTAGTGAGATCGGAGGGACTGCATAAGCTGTCATCCCTCCCCAGTCTATGGACAGAGCGTCCACGGTGAATGCTTGGGGGTCCGCGACCCTTGAGCAGTACACCGGCAGTGGATGATTGCGATGAGATGCGAACAGATCTTTGGAGGGTGGTACATCCCTTGAAGATCGTCTGAGCGACCTCTGCGAACAAGGGACCATTCTGCTGGTCCCGACACCCTTCCTCGTGACAGATTGTGCGCGAGGATGCTGGTGGCGCCAGCGATGTGTATCGCTCTCATCGTAATCTGCCTGAACTTGCACCACCCTATCAGGTGTCGTGCATGCAGGCTCAATCGTGGTGGCCGGAGTCCCTTGTCTGTTGGGGTAGGCTACCACGGTTGTGTTATCCGTCAGGACAACGGTATGTGATTCCACGATCACCTCCTCGTGGCGAGGGAGGTTGATGTGAAACTCTGTCTCTATGGCCCCTATAGGCCCGAGGCGGAGTCTCCGTGGATGTGGACCCCCAGCCCCGTTTTGGCGCTATGGTCGTCACTACGTGACATACCGGGGGTGCAGGAAACCTGACACCCTGGGTCAAATTGGGCTGATGGGTCACCACCAGAGTTCCTCTCGCGCGATCTCCGACAACGGAACCGCGAGGGATATTGGGTGACGACTGGGCCTGCAAGCAGGCTAGAAGGTGTAGTTGGGTAAGCCTAACGTAGAAACGGCAGTACAGTACGAGGTCTACCATACTGGCCATTAGGCCTACCACCTTCATCCATGCCACAGCGGGTTTTGCCCGAGACTCGGCCAAGAGTCAGGCACACCGCACCATGTTCGTCACCCGCTCGGGTGAGAGCACCGCGAACCCCTCCGTGAGGGTGATCTGGGCCCCTACAAATAGTGGTGTCTGCGTCGGGACCACGCTGGACTTTTTTGAGCTGATCAAAAAATCCAGGGTCCCGCACCCTACGGACTATCAACCCCATGAGACCCGTAGTCTTCAGTGGAGTGCGTCCGTATATGAGCCAAACGTCCAGGTAGCAACTGATGTTGACACCCTGTGCTTCAGGTGCGCTGCCACCGCTCTGACCAAGAGTGTTAAACACCCTGGGAGAGATGGACAGGCGGATGGCGGTATCAAAACTGGTAATTTTGATCCTGTACCTAGAAGCGCAGATGCCTCCGATCTTGAGAGGCGATTGGCATATGCAGATAGGCGTCCGAGAGATCTAGCGATGCTGTTCCCATGCCCCTGATGGAGCAGGCTAGCACCGGGCGAGAGTCCCCATTCTGAACCTCTTGGGCCTGAAGAGCGTGTTCAACAACCTGCGGTTCGGATGGGGCTCCGTCGCCGATCTTCCTTGGAGCCAATGGCTCCAAGATCACCCGTAGAGCGGGGGTAGACCGGGACAATCGCCCGCCGTGAGAAGCTGTGTGATCCCTGTCAGTAGTGCCCGGCGCTGGGGGCCGTCTGGCGGCACTACTGTGGACCTCTGAAATGTGCAGATGAATGTGGGGAGACTGGGTTGCCAGTCTGTAACCCCCCACTCACCACTGACCATACCCAGGCGCTCAAAGAGATGGTTGCCCACCTCTGGGTGAAAGCCATAAGCGGTCGGCCACTGGGAGATCCCCCTGTGGAAAAACCGCTGAGCCCCCCAGGAATGCTCTGCCTAGCTTCCCTTGGAAGAGCGCTTGCTCTTCTTCGGGCTTGCCAGCTGTTCCTGTGCTACCCTTGCGCCTCCCAGAAATGGGTGCTGCAGAGGTAGTGGGCTCGGGTACTGTTGGTGGTGCACGGCCTGCTGAAGTCGGAGCTCCTACCCATGGTAAGGGCAGTTTCCGACCTCTTCAGAGTGCTCCGTTGGTAGCTTCTTTGCACGGTCCTCCACCGTGGCGCAGAAGCATCCAAAGAGAAAAAGGACCCTGCCTTTCCATCGCGTTGAGCGATTGGAGTGGCAGGCCCCTCCCCGGCTGAGTGGACACCCTATGGGCTAGGCCCATGGAGCTCTCGTTGAGGCTAGCTGTTAGCACCGCTAATAGGCTCACCTCGCGGAAGAGCTCAGATGTTGTCTGGCGTGATACGCTTGCGACATCTGGGTCCCTCTCGGATCCCCTCAGGTAGGTCCCGTGGTCCTCCCGCGTTACCGCAGAGGAAGCGTGCAAGCAGCGGCGTCATAGCTCTACTGAGCTCGACAGCCCTACGATATCCACCCGTGCGGTTTGCCGGGAATGAGAGTGCAGGCGTCCCCTGTGAGGAAGCAGCAGCTGAGCATCCTACTGAAAGGATCCCCTGGTCCTCCTCCATGGACTCCCCCGTAGGGGGTGTCCGGAGGAAGATCAGTGCTGTTGCTCCCCTCGCGGGGCCGCGGGGGAAGGAGACTGTAGTGATGTCACTACCGGACTCAGCTTCCGACTCCTTTCCCTCGCCCACAGTATCCGTATCATGCTCCGATGATGACGGTAACTGAGGACGGGCATCTGAAAGCGGGTCAGAAGGCATAACCATTGTGTGGCTCGCCGACTACCTGCCAGCAGAAGAGGAGTACTCCGCAAGACCCTGAGGTATCCGCCATGGCACCACTGGGTCCGCATGCTCTCGCAGCCGTCGTCCTAAGCGCTAGCAGCACGGGCCTACCCTGATCAAGATCTGGGTTAGCCCCATGCCGGCTGGCCTGGTCAACAGCTGATGTTGGTACTGCGTGGCCATCGCTGGCGACACTTGCCACGGTGCTGGGCCGTGGAAGAAACACCCTGCGGCGGGTACCACGGGCATACCCGCCGGCAGCTGACCCTGAAAGGATCCGCCACCAGGGTAACCCCATGGTACTGCAGTACCAGCACCGCCTCCCCTTGTTGCCACAGAGACTGTGGCGACTAAAGCGAGTGCTGCGGTACCGGTGCGGTATCAGCGTGGGTACCCGTGAGGGTTCCCAACTGTGGACCGCTGTACCCTCGCCACACTGCGTTCCCTGTTTGGGGATCAAGCTGTGTGCTGGCGTGTACCGGCCGGATACTAGCGTAGGTGCCCGTGAGGGCTCCGGCTGTGTACCACTGTACCCATGCCTCACTGCGTTCCCCGCAAGGGAATCAAGCCGTGTGTATGGGTACCCGCTCCGGCTGTCCCTTGGCTAGAGGGAGCTTGCCTAGTACCACGGGTAGCTGGCGTGCATACCCCGATCAGTCACCTCGCCACCTGAATAGGCAGCGTCAATCAATGGAGCTATGCCCTGTTGATTTGACAGTGATCGATCAAGAGAGGGTAATTGACCCATTGGCGGTAATGGATCACCACGCTCCGCTGGCTCTCGAGGACATAAGTGGGTTGTTGATCAGCTAGGCTGTTCAAGCTACTCACTGTACCCTCTAGAGCTTACGCCCAAGGTCGCTGTGTGTGGCGGACCACTCACGGCAGCTATGGGCGGGTGCATAGCGGCTACCACTGAAGTCAAGCCGTAGCTTCGTCTTTGTAGCTGCCACCGAATGCACCTGGGTCGCTGTCCCGTGAGAGACTGCGAGCCCAACCCTGAATAATCGCCAGCCAGTCCCTGTGGACAGCCAGCAGCTATTCTAGGGCCCAGGGTATCACTCGGCGGTCCCGCCATGGAACGCTGCCGTGTGATAACCCCAGTTGGTTCTGCTAAGACTACACCCACAGCGTTAGCCGCGGTATCGTCTCTGCTGAACCCATGCATGCTAGGGTTCAACCCAGGCAAGCCCGGGGTACCCTTGCATGCTGCCCGTCGCTGGCTACTACTGTGGCTGTTTGAGCCCGTGAGACATGCCTGCAACAGGCGGGTGTCCTCCTGCTAAAAACCCGTGAGGATTTTCGCTGAGAGGGCTGGTATCCTCCTGCTACAAAACCCGCTGGGTTTTCGCTGGTGGTTACCGCTCTGCTGCCTGCTACTTTGCTCCGGCGTATAGTCAGTGCTTTCGCTGGCTGCTGAGCCTTTGGGCCGCTTCTTAGCAGTCCCGAAGGAACCGCCTGCTTGTCCGGGGACCGGAGCCCCTTAAGCAGACCTGCCATGACCCATAGGGGCTGTCACAGCAGAATCTACCGTATCGACTGGTATCCTCCTGCTGCAAAACCCGCTAGGGTTTTCAGCTGGTGGTTACCGCTCTGCTGCCTGCTACTTTGCTCCGGCGTATAGTCAGTGCTTTCGCTGGCTGCTGAGCCTTTGGACGCTTAGCAGTCCCGAAGAACCGCCTGCTTGTCCGGGGACCGGAGCCCCTTAAAGCAGACCTGCCATGACCCATAGGGGCTGTCACAGCAGAATCCACCGCCCCGACCTTACCAGTGCCCATGGTAGATTTCTTCTTCGTCATATGTCGATGACGGTGCATATCCCAATCGTCAAGCTGGAACTCGGAGAGTCCTAAGCAAAAGAAAGACATCTAGAAGATCGTGAGCACTCCCTGTGGGTAAAACAGAGCGGGTGTGGGTCCCACTCAGTCACCAGTGAAGGGCAAGCCCGACAGGGCCGAGGCGAAGCGAGGAGAAAGGGAGGGGGGCACTACCCCCCAACACGCGACTCAAGCCCAGTAAGCAAACCTGAGCACGGAGGCTGGTCGCTAACGTTAGTGGTAAAGTAAGGACTGGCTAACTTTATTACTAAAATGTCAGACGGGTCCCTACCAATCCCCACCGTATGAATATCTGATTAACTCGTCTTTATTGGACGGTAATGAAGACATAACGATAGAGTAATCACCCTAACATAGCAACAATAACCTACCGTACATGAAATACAATGTGTATGTACAAACATCTATTGTAACTTACAGACTGCAATGGTTGTTTTACGTGGGAAACAAAATGAATGGCGTCAACGAGCGGCCATTTTGAATTGCTCGTGTGTCCCGTGATACAAGCGGAGGCACGATATGTAGCTAAGTTTTGGATCGTTTTTGTCACTTTTTCGCCAGAAAATGCCGTCAAAACTATCCTCAGCCGAACAATACCGGTTTGGTTTTACCTAAGGTGTGAAACTACAGCCGTATATCGCGCCTTGGTCGAGAAATTGATACACAGTGCTATGAACAATCGATAGGCACGTCTGTGTCAGTCGGAGACCAAGGAGGATAAGGGCGATCATATGGTGTGGCGTCACCTTTTGGGTGAGTCCACCGGGGATCGGGGGTTTTGTTATTTATTCATTTATGTGGGACAAAATGACTATTGGTTTTTCCGCATCTCGGGATCGATGCAAGAAGTATCTTAATCAACATCGGAAGCGGTAAGATCGACCGGTGTACTGAGTCTGCAAAACAGGCACAAAATTGGGCAGGGGTGTAGTACCCCCTTAAATAATGGAAATCAACCATGATACTTTTTCTAGGTATCTTTTTTTTTGCACAGAACAATTGATTTGTCACACTTTCTTAATTCACTTAGTACGGTACTCAATTGTGATTGTCATTTTGATTGAATCACTTTTGATTAGTAAGCCCTTTTGCAATTTAGGAAATCTCAGACTGTGCATGCGCTAAATTCCTTGCCTCAGAGATGAGCATCGAGGACTCGTTATGTACGGTACCGGTAGTATTCCAGTGTGGGTGAACTTTGCACTGTAAGAAACACTTCCTATATATGTGTTTTTAACATTTTTGGGTCTTGGCATCTTCTGAACACTTGCATATTAGACACAGAAAGTTTTGATGAGCTAGCTGGAAATGGCTAGAGTGAAAACAGGAAATAATGTAAAAATCGACATAAGCATGATGGGGAAATCCAATTCAGGCACAGTTTATCAGGAATATCACACACATTGTCAATGGAGGAGGTTCGGTTTTCACATGGTTGTCATTTCTCAAATTGCCCAGACATTGATGCGCAGTCCGAGATTTCTGAAATTGTGAAAGGGCTATATTGCAAAAGCCAGCATGAACAGCGAAAATTATTGCGTCGTCTCAGCATGGCCATGTGATGATGGTCTCAGCTCAGCAGCCAGTGGCGTGCCCGATTTGCAGAATCTAAATCCCTAAAGGTAGAAATTTTATTAAAGAACCCAACATTTACAACACTAACATTTCAACAGTACATAATAATAATTGTAATTTATTGCTTGCCTCGACTCTGCAACTATACACCTGAGTATCTTCTGTTTCTTCTACTTTAGCGGCCGTTTCTTCACCATCAGCTCTTGCAGTTTGGATAGCTACAAAACTGATCCATAACAAAATGGACAGTATTTTACCAGCAGACGCCATGATCGGCGATATGTAAAGGCACCTGCACTGTGACGAGTATCAGCTACTTTTTGCCGGTTTTGGCACTATTATTCGACAAGAAAATTCACAGAAATACAGAACTGTCTGTGGCTGCATTCACCACTACACACACTAAAATGGACTTGGTACGTGTGTGTTTTTGAATGGTCAGCTGCGAGTTTGCATGTTATTAGCCTCCTCTTTGTTATGCGCGGTTCAATAAAACGTGTAAACTTGTATTTATGAGCACCCGCAAAGAAAAGTTATGAGGTTGAAAAAGCTGACACCTGCTTCCTAGTTAGGTCAAAGGTTAATTGAAATATTACCCACAATCCTCCACAAAGCCTCACGCTGAAAAGTTGAAAATGGCACTAATTTGTTCAAGTAAGTATAATGTTGTATTTTAATTCCGTTTCTTATCTAATTTAATACAATTCAAATGTTTAGGTATTAAAGTGGTTTATGAAGAGTATGTGTAGACATTTTTGGTGTGTATAATTGTTGTAATTTTCATTCAAATGGGAAGCTTACGCAGAATTAGCAAGTTGCAGAATTCGGAAACTTTACAACAATTAGTACCTCGACTGATACTATAGTGAGGAGAGCGTGGCCTAGTGGTTAAGGCATAGGACTGTGAACCCAAGGGTCAAGGGTTCGAATTCCAGGTCCGGCTCTTTGTGTCCTTGAGCAAGACACTTCACTCTACTTGCTTAGACACTTTAAGCTGTCGGTCCCGTGTACATGCATATTTTCTCACATTAATGTAGTGTGCACGTTAAAGAACGTCTGAGGCTATTCGAAAAGAGCAGGGGATCTTCCGGTCATGTTGACTGTACTTCAAAATACACTCATCTACTCTAGGTTCCAGAGTAAAAAATAAGTACAGCTTGCTTAACTTGTCTGTACGCAGTGCGATAATACTCATACATATGAGGGAGGCACTTATAAGGAAGAAGAAGAAGAAAGGTTAATTGAAATATTACCCACAATCCTCCACAAAGCCTCACGCTGAAAAGTTGAAAATGGCACTAATTTGTTCAAGTAAGTATAATGTTGTATTTTAATTCCGTTTCTTATCTAATTTAATACAATTCAAATGTTTAGGTATTAAAGTGGTTTATGAAGAGTATGTGTAGACATTTTTGGTGTGTATAATTGTTGTAATTTTCATTCAAATGGGAAGCTTACGCAGAATTAGCCAGTTGCAGAATTCAGAAACTTTACAACAATTAGTACCTCGACTGATACTATAGCCCGAAAACTCTGGTCATATACTGTTCCTATATTTAATTCTCAGACACAACATATACATTTAAAGCAACCAGTGCATCCCACACAAGTACAAGTATGCTAAACTATTTTGCATTGGCAATCAATGGCACAAAAATGGAATGCACTGCCACAACTCAAGACAACTGGACAAGTCATATGATATAGGTAACCCAGGCAAACCTTAGTTAACACATTTGCTAGTCAGCCAAATTCGCCGAAAATGTCAATGCATATTTACATAGAAATTTAAAACAACTGGCCTAAGAAGGAAACCTACATAAATATGTTTTCTATACTTCACTTGACCCAAATATATGATTTTTTATGGTGATAAGTCACTCGCACATGGAATTTTAGAGGGATTTGGATAGCAGTTCCATTAAAAAAAGCTGCTAGATCATAATGAGACTAAGATCTAGAAACACCCCCGAAATGCCGTTTTGGGGAATTTTGCTAGCTGAAACTTTTTGATGAAAGTCAATCTTTGACAAGATGTAACTTTGCTACGGAAAGTGCTATGAAAAAATTGTTTTCAGTTTTGGCTTTGTTTACTCAAGGGCTTTGATTTGATATATAAAATGATGCAGTTTGATGGCAAATTTGAATTCACCTAGCATACCTATATGATATGCGTCGGAAATACAACCAATACAAGATACAACAGAACAGGCTTTTCCATACAGTGAACAAAAACAAGAAATGGAATCCAATGTTAACATATATCTGCACAAGCGACTGATAGCCTATCTTTAGTATTGATGCTTTCAGGCTTTAAATGATAGCAAGAAATGGAAATCGCCCCAAAGGAAAGATTTTAATCGTGAAATTGATCGCCACATCTTATGGATTCTGCTTCTGCTTCTGCTTTGTAATTGGCACCGCCTCCGTAGAGTATCACGCCAATGGAGGGTCAGGGTCAGTTAGATGTGCTGCAGATGTAGATATGTGCTTTCAACCTTTCTTTGAATTGAGTTGCTGAAGTAGATTCGATGACATTGGGGGGCAGGGCGTTCCAGTCGACTATGGTTTTTGGGAAATATGAGTTCTTAAATGTTTCCGTTCTGGCAGTCAGATGTTTATAACATGCCTGATGTATGCGTGTACTCCTCGATGGAATCAGCCTTTTGTTTGCTGCTGTGACAAAAAGTTCTTCATTTCTGATTTTATATAAGTTCGTCAATCTTGAGGCTTTTCTTCTTTCTTGAAGAGTTGGCCATTCAAGTTCACTGAGCATAGATGTAACGCTACTATGGCGGCTGTAATCACTACATACAAATCTGGCTGCGGAGCGTTGCACTTTTTCAATTTTGGAGATATTTTTTGCTGTGTGGGGGTCCCATATAGAACCGGCATACTCCAGCGTTGGTCTCACAATGGATTGATAGGCAAGAGTCTTTGTTTCTTTGGGTGCTTCCTTTTTACCAAACCCATAACGGAATTCGCCTTTTTTACCGTTTTGTCTATATGCGTGTTCCATGACAGAGTACGGGAGACTTCAATGCGAGGTATGGATTGGAATCAACAGGAGTCAGTTTCTGACCACATAAAGTATAATCAAAAACTTTTGGAGTCCGTCTGGGACTTGTCATTCTGATGACAGTGCACTTACTGGGGTTGAACTGCATAAGCCATCTCTGTTGCCAAAGTTCAAGATGATGTAAGTCTTCCTGGTGAATATTATGATCAGCTTGAGATTGAATAGTATGGTAAAGTAAACAATCGTCGGCGAATAGCCTAATTTGCGATTTGATGGAATGCGGCAGATCATTAATAAAAAGTAGAAAAAGAAGCGGGCCCATGACGGCACCTTGCGGTACACCTGAAACCACGTCCTCAGCCACAGATTCAGCTCCGTCAACGACAACTTTCTGCTTTCGGCACGTGAGGAAGGTCTTGATCCAGCTATGTATTGGTCCTTTGATCCCTAGATGGTCTAACTTTGACAAGAGTCTGAGATGGGGAACCATATCGAAAGCTTTTCGAAAGTCCAAGACAATGATGTCAGTTTGATATCCTCTGTCAACATAGACGGCAAGGTCGTCCATGGTTTCTAACAGTTGCGACTACATAAAACGATTGCGCCTGAATCCGTGTTGGGCGTCGGTTGTGATGTTATGAGTGTCACAGTGATCCATGATGTGTTTGAAGATAACATGTTCCATGGTCTTGCAGCACACTGATGTTAGCGATACTGGACGATGGTTTGAAGGTAAAGATCTATCTCCTTTCTTAAACAAGGGTGTAATGAATGCAGTCTGCCAGACTCAGTACACCGGTCGATCTTACCGTTTCCGATGTTGATTAAGATACTTCTTGCATCGATCCCGAGATGCGGAAAAAACCAATAGTCATTTTGTCCCACATAAATGAATAAATAACAAAAACCCCCCGATCCCCCGGTGGACTCACCCAAAAGGTGACGTCACACCATATGATCGCCCCTTATCCTCCTTGGTCTCCGACTGACACAGGCGTGCCTATCGATTGTTCATAGCACTGTGTATCAATTTCTCGACCAAAGGCGAGATATACGGTTGTAGTTTCACACCTTAGGTAAAACCAAACCGGTATTGTTCGGCTGAGGATAGTTTTGGCGGCATTTTCTGACGAAAAAGTGACAAAAAGCGATCCAAAACTTAGCTACATATCGTGCCTCCGTTTGTATCACGGGACACACGAGCAATTCAAAATGGCCGCTCGTTGGCGCCATTCATTTTGTTTCCCACGTAAAACAACCATTGCAGCCTGTAAGTTACAATAGATGTTTGTACATACACATTGTATTTCATGTACGGTAGGTTATTGTTGCTATGTTAGGGTGATTACTCTATCGTTATGTCTTCATTACCGTCCAATAAAGGCGAGTTAATCAGATATTCATACGGTGGGGATTGGTAGGGACCCGTCTGACATTTTAGTAATAAAGTTAGCCAGTCCTTACTTTACCACTAACGTTAGCGACCAGCCTCCGTGCTCAGGTTTGCTTACTGGGCTTGAGTCGCGTGTTGGGGGGGGGGGGGGGGTGCCCCCCCCCCTTTTCTCCTCGCTTCGCCTCGGCCCGGTCGGGCTTGCCCTTCCCTGGTGACGGAGCGGGACCCACACCCGCTCTGTTTCACCCACAGGGAGTGCTCACGATCTTCTAGATGTCTTTCTTTTGCTTAGGACTCTCCGAGTTCCAGCTTGACGATTTGGATAGGCTCCGTCATCGCCATAAGACGAAGAAGAAATCTACCAAGGGCACTGGTAAGGTCGATACGGTGGATTCTGCTGTGACAGCCCCTATGGGTCATGGCAGGTCTGCTTAAGGGGGCTCCGGTCCCCGGACAAGCAGGCGGTTCCTTCGGGGACTGCTAGCGCGTCCAAGGGCTCAGCAGCCAGCGAAAGCACTGACTATACGTCGGAGCAAAGTAGCAGGCAGCAGAGCGGTAACCACCAGCGAAAACCCTAGCGGGTTTTGCAGCAGGAGGATACCAGTCGATACGGTAGATTCTGCTGTGACAGCCCCTATGGGTCATGGCAGGTCTGCTTAAGGGGACTCCGGTCCCCGGACAAGCAAGCGGTTCCTTCGGGGACTGCTAAGCGCGTCCAAAGGCTCAGCAGCCAGCGAAAGCACTGACTATACGTCGGAGCAAAGTAGCAGGCAGCAGAGCGGTAACCACCAGCGAAAACCCTAGCGGGTTTGTAGCAGGAGGATACCAGTCCTCTAGCGAAAATCCTCACGGGTTTTTAGCAGGAGGACACCCGTCTGTTGCAGGCATATCTACAGGCTCAAACAGCCACAGTAGTAGCCAGCGGCGGGCAGCATGCAAAAGGTACCCGGGCTTGCCTGGGTTGAACCCGAGCATGCATGGGTTCAACAGAGGCGATACATGCTAACGCTGTGGGTGTAGTCTTAGCAGAACCAACTGGGGTTGTCTGCGGCAGCGTTCCATGGCGGGACCGCCGAGTGATACCCTGGGCCCTAGAATAGCTGCTGGCTGTCCACAGGGACTGGCTGGCGATTATTCAGGGGTTGGGCTCGCAGTCTCTCACGGGACAGCGACCTAAGTGCGATTCGGTGGCAGCTACAAAGGCGAGCTACGGCTTGACTTCAGTGGTAGCCGCTATGCACCCGCCCATAGCTGCCGTGAGTGGTCCGCCACACACAGCGACCTTAAGCGAAGCTCTAGAGGGTACAGTAAGTAGCTTGAACAGCCTAGCTGATCAACAACCCACTTATGTCCTCGAGAGCCAGCGGAGCGGGGGTGATCCATTACCGTCAATTGGTCAATTACCCTCTTTTGATCGATCACTGTCAAATCAACAGGGCATAGCTCCATTGATTGGCGCTGCCTATTCAGGTGGCGAGGTGATTGATCGGGGTATCACGCTCAGCTACCCGTGGTACTAGGCAAGCTCCCTCTAGCCAAGGGACAGCCGGTATGGCGGGTACCCATACACACGCTTGATCCCTTGCGGGGAGCGCAGTGAGGCATGGGTACAGTGGTACACAACCGGGAGCCCTCACGGGCACCTACGCTAGTACAGCGCCGGTACCACGCCAGCACACAGCTTGATCCCCCAAAACAGGGAACGCAGTGTGGCGAGGGTACAGCGGTCCACAGTTGGGAACCCTCACGGTACCCACGCTGATACCGCTCCGATACCGCAGCACCGCCTTAGTCGCCACAGTCTCTGTGGCAACAAGGGGGGAGGCGGTGCTGGTACTGCAGTACCATGGGGTTACCCTGGTGGCGGATCCTTTCAGGGTCAGCTGCCGGCGGGGTATGCCCCGTGGTACCCGCCGCAGGGTGTTCCTTCCACGGCCTAGCTCCGTGGCAAGTGTCGCCTAGCGATGGCCACGCAGTACCAACATCAGCTGTTGACCAGGCCAGCCGGCATGGGGCTAACCCAGATCTTGATCAGGGTAGGGCCGGTGCTGCGAGCGCTAGGACGACGGCTGCGAGAGCAGGCGGACCCAGTGGTGCCATGGCGGATACCTCAGGGTCTTGCGGGAGTACTCCCTCTTCTGCTGGCAGGTAGTCGGCGAGCCACACAGTGGTTATGCCTTCTTACCCGCTTTCAGATGCCCGTCCTCAGTTACCGTCATCATCGGACATGATCACGGATACTGTGGGCGAGGAAAGGAAATCGGAAGCTGAGTCCGGTAGTGACATCACTACAGTCTCCTTCCCCGCTGCCCGCGAGGGAGCAACAACACTGATCTTCCTCCGGACACCCCCTAAGGGGGTCCATGGAGGAGGACCAGGGGATCCTTTCAGTAGGATGCTCAGCTGCTGCTTCCTCACAGGGGGCGCCACACTCTCATTCCCGCAAACCTCACGGGTAGATATCGTGAGGGCTGTCGAGCTCAGTAGAGCTATGGCGCCGCGTGCTTGCACGCTTCCTCTGCGATGTAACGCGGAGGACCACAGGACCTACCTGAGGGGATCCGAGAGGGACCCAGATGTCGTCAAGCGTATCACGCTCAGACAACATCTGAGCTCTTCCGCGAGGTGAGCCTATTAGCGGTGCTAACAGCTAGCCTCAACGAGAGCTCCATGGGCCTAGCCCATAGGGTGTCCACTCAGCGCCGGGGAGGGGCCTGCCACTCCAATCGCTCAACGCGATGGAAAGGCAGGGTCCCTTTTTCTCTTTGGATGCTTCTGCGCTACGGTGGAGGACCGTGCAAAGAAGCTACCAACGGGAGCACTCTGAAGAGGTCGGAAACTACCCTTACCATGGGTAGGAGCTCCGACTTCAGCAGGCCGTGCACCACCAACAGTACCCGAGCCCACTACCTCTGCAGCACCCATTTCTGGGAGGCGCAAGGGTAGCACAGGAACAGCTGGCAAGCCCGAAGAAGAGCAAGCGCTCTTCCAAGGGAAGCTAGGCAGAGCATTCCTGGGGGCTCAGCGTTTTTCCACAGGGGATCTCCCAGTGGGCGACCGCTTATGGCTTTCACCCAGAGGTGGGAAACCATCTCTTTGAGCGCCTGGGGATGGTCAGTGGCGAGTGGGGGTTACAGACTGGCAACCCAGTCTCCCCACATTCATCTGCACATTTCAGAGGTCCACAGTAGTGCCGTCAGGCGGCCCCCAGCGTCGGGCACTACTGACAGGGATCACACAGCTTCTCACGAAGCGGGCGATTGTCCCGGTCTACCCCCGTTCTCTGGTGATCTTGGAGCCATTGGCTCCAAGGAAGACCGATGACGGAGCCCCATCCGGAACCGCAGACTGTTGAACACGTTCTTCAGGCCCAAGAGGTTCAGAATGGGGACTCTCGCCTCGGTGCTAGCCTGCTCCATCAGGGGCATGGGAACAGCATCGCTAGATCTCTCGGACGCCTATCTGCATATGCCAATCGCCTCTCAAGATCGGAGGCATCTGCGCTTCTAGGTACAGGATCAAAATTACCAGTTTTGATACCGCCATCCGCCTGTCCATCTCTCCCAGGGTGTTTAACACTCTTGGTCAGAGCGGTGGCAGCGTACCTGAAGCACAGGGGTGTCAACATCAGTTGCTACCTGGACGTTTGGCTCACATACGGACGCACTCCACTGAAGACTACGGGTCTCATGGGGTTGATAGTCCGTGGGGTGCGGGACCCTGGATTTTTGATCAGCTCAAAAAAGTCCAGCGTGGTCCCGACGCAGTCACCACTATTTGTAGGGGCCCAGATCACCCTCACGGAGGGGTTCGCGGTGCTCTCACCCGAGCGGGTGTCGAACATGGTGCGGTGTGCCTGACTCTTGGCGAGTCTCGGGCAAAACCCGCTGTGGCATGGATGAAGGTGGTAGGCCTAATGGCCAGTATGGTAGACCTCGTACTGTACTGCCGTTTCTACGTTAGGCTTACCCAACTACACCTTCTAGCCTGCTTGCAGGCCCAGTCGTCACCCAATAGCCCTCGCGGTTCCGTTGTCGGAGATCGCGCGAGAGGAACTCTGGTGGTGGACCCATCAGCCCAATTTGACCCAGGGTGTCAGGTTTCCTGCACCCCCGGTATGTCACGTAGTGACGACCATAGCTCCAACACGGGGCTGGGGGGTCCACATCCACGGAGACTCCGTCTCGGGCCTATGGGGGCCATAGAGACAGAGTTTCACATCAATCTCCCTCGCTTACGAGGATGTGATCGTGGAATCACATACCGTTGTCCTGACGGATAACACAACCGTGGTAGCCTACCCCAACAGACAAGGGGACTCCGGGCCACCACGATTGAGCCTGCATGCACGACACCTGATAGGGTGGTGCAAGTTCAGGCAGATTACGATGAGAGCGATACACATCGCGGGCGTCACCAGCATCCTCGCGCACAATCTGTCACGAGGAAGGGTGTCGGGACCAGCAGAATGGTCCCTTGCTCCGCGAGGTCGCTCAGGCGATCTTCAAGGGATGTACCACCCTCGAAAGATCTGGTCGCATCTCATCGCAATCATCTACTGCCGGTGTACGGCTCAAGGGTCACGGACCCCCAAGCATTCACCGTGGACGCGCTGGCCATAGACTGGGGAGGGATGGGAGCGTATGCAGTCCCTCCGATCTCACTACTCATGAGGGTGGTGGCCAAGATCGGGTGGGAAGACTGCATTGTCATTCTGCTAGCGGCATGGCGCTGGCACTCCCAGTACCAGATCTACTCCGGATGCCGGAGCGGAGGTACCAGTCTATCACTAGAGCACCTGCAGTTAGCTGCATGGCCCTTACCAGGGAACACGCAGCGGAGGGATCCTTTTCATCAGAAGCTGTTTTTCTCATCGCCGGGGCTAGACGGAGGTGTGCCGTCCGGACGTAGAGCCAGGGTCGGGCTCCATACTACGCTTGGTGCAATGAGACAAATAGCTCTCCCGCTAGAGCCACTGTGCTGCTAGTTCCGGAGTTTCTGACAGAAAAGTTCCAAGCAAGACTTCAGCGGGCCACTGGGGCCAGCTATAAGTCAGCTGTCCTCTCCATTCACCGAGGTTTCGAGGCGGAATTAGACTATCATAGCCGATGGTTACCTTATTAGCCTCACGCCTCGACGGTATGTTCAACGAGTGTCTACCAAAAGGAAAGTGATCCTCCTAAGGGATCCCAACACAGTCTTAGATTACTTTAAGGGTCACCCTTTTGACCTTCCGTCAAAAGCGACGCTTAAATACGTAACTCTCAAGATGGCTTTCCGGTTTGGCGTTGGCTTAGGGACGGCGGTGCTGAGTTGCACACGGTCTCGAGGTTAGCTTCCGTGTTCACAAACACTGGAGCGACACTGTTTCGGCGCTCTGTTGTCGTGGCTACGAACGGGTACGGTGCATACCGACATTCGTCCCTCTCCAATCCCCAGGGTTGGGCAAGGTTCGGCTGAAGCCAAAGATAGGCTGGGGTGTCCGATAAGGCGCTGCAGCACTATTTCTTCCGAACACAAGCCTTGCGAGGGACTCACGACCGCATTCATCACCCTTACAGAGCCTTTCGGTCCAGCCGCTGTCGCAATGGCTGGTCCAGGTGTTGGTGGGGTCCGGGGGATCGCGAAGGTTTCGCGTCCCACGACCCACTCGACACGAGCTATCTCATCATCTTGGGTATACCGTTCGGTTGTCCCTCGAGGAGATCTAGCAGGCGGTGTCCCGGAAGCCACCTTCGCCCTTCTCTACGATACTTCCGTTTACGTTAGTAATCAGAGACGGGCGGAGGTTTACCGGGACATTGTTGGCGATCATAATCACGGTGGTGTACGGGTACCAGGTTTTCAGACTATACAGAATACTCAGCATGGTAAGAACCAGTGTCGCTATTCTTAACCACCAAACTTATTAAGTAAGGAGGTTTATGTCTGTGATCGCGTGGTCTTTTTGTTTCCCGACCGTTGGGGAAAATATTTTCTGACCTCGCGAAAACCATCGCTATTACCGCTCCCGATCCCTGATCTGATGCTGACCAATCTTGTACCTCCATCCGTCGGTTACTTGCTAGATCGATCTTTCAGATGTTGATGCAAGAAGTATCTTAATCAACATCGGAAGCGGTAAGATCGACCGGTGTACTGAGTCTAGTCCCAAACAAAAATGTTTGGTAGACTCATAACCGTGCGATCTTACCTTTCCGATGTTGATTATCCCGACCCGCCACCCCCTACAAGTTTGGTCCGAGTAGGGGATCCCAAGTCGGATAAGGGGCGATCATATGGTGTGACGTCACCTTTTGGGTGAGTCCACCGGGGGATCGGGGTTTTTTGTTATTTATTCATTTATGTGGGACAAAATGACTATTGGTTTTTTCCGCATCTCGGGATCGATGCAAGAAGTATCTTAATCAACATCGGAAAGGTAAGATCGCACCGGTTATGAGTCTACCAAACATTTTTGTTTGGGACTAGTCTGTTGGTAGATTCCCTGTTTGCAAACTCTGAGTGAAGAGCGCTTGTAGGAGAGGAGCTATCTGTTCAGCACATTCTTTTAATATGCGAACTGGAATATTGTCTGGCCCAGAGGCCTTATTTGGGTTCAGTTTTTGTAAAAGTTTCAGAATACCATCACTAGAAAAAGCCAAAGGTGGAATTGTTGGCTGTTTTTTAGAAGACATTTCTGGTATATCACCTTTTGTTTCTTGCGTAAAAACTGATTTAAATTAGTCTGACAAAACATTAGCCTTCCCTTGCGGGTCAGAGACGGTGCTGTTGCCTGATTTCAGAGGACTTATACCACTTCTGTCTTTCTTAAGATTTTTTTTTTTTTTTTAGAAAGCTTTCTTATTCTCTTCTGTGTCTTGGCTGAAAATGTTCTTAATGTGCGATTTCTGTGTTTCACGGAGAGTCTTGTTGTACAACTTTCGATGTTCTCTGAACTTTTCCCAAAGTCTGTGGTTACCACTCTTCTTGGCTCTGTTGTATAGTCTTTGTTGTTTTCTTCTCATTCTATGAAGCTCACGATTGAACCAAGGAACGTTGTGTAGTGGTACTCATCTTACTAGGGATAAATCTGTCCATCAGTTCAAATAATTTGGATTTGAAATTCAACCAATTATTCTCGACAGTGCGGTTTTGACAAACTTCCAAGTAATTATCAACATACTCCTTAAGGTCCGTTTTCAAACTATTCATATCTCCTTTGCTGTACAAGAATATTTTGCGAGGTGGTTTCTTATGAACTTCCGGTTTCAACGATGAATCAACCAAGACTGCATCATGGTCGCTGAACCCTGGAGTCACACTAATGGCATTGATCAGCGATGAATTGGAAGTAACAAATAGATCCAGAACATTGGCAGTGGTACTCGTAACACGTGTTGGTTCCAACTGAATCGGGTCCAGGTTATATTTATGGCATAAATCGAGCATACATTCTGATTGGCGGGCTCTCGTAGCTCCAGACATAACTTGGTGATCTTCCCAATTCACATCTGGAAGGTTGAAGTCACCACTCAACCATAGAGTATGTTGATCTTTGTGTCTCTGTTGTAGATTACATAAAACTGAGTCAAGATTTTCAAATGAGCCGCATCCCTTTTCGCTTGGCGAACCATAAAAGGCAACGACATGGAGAAGTTTCTGCCCTTTGATTTTGATTTGGACAACCATGGTACTGTCACTTATTGACAGATCTTCAACGAGCGTTGCAGGTATTTCTTCTTTGACTAAGATGAATATACCACGGCCTCTGTTGTTAGTAAATGATCTGTAACCAGGCGGGAAGAGCTCATTGTAGTTCCCACCAAAGGAGGAAGTTATTAAGGACTCTGTTCCAACAATGATGTCAGGTTTTAAAGTGTCAACGGAGTGGAGTAACTGATGTTTCTTGCCTTTAACTCCTTGAAAATTTGCAGAAAATATGTGCAACGTTGAGGGTTTAGTGTTCTTTTTGCGGGTGGTCTGAATTGGCGATGAGGTCGCAGTGGGTATTGGACCCTTGGTTGGATCTGGGCTTGCACACGATTGATCGAGATTCGGACTTGCACAAGATTGATCAGGATCGAGGCTCGAGAAACTATTGGACGTATTGACGGTCCAATTGGAGAACAGGGATGTACTGAAATTCGGTAAACCACACGTGCAACAGTACCAGGAAACATTTGCCATTCCCTCATAAACACACGTAGGCATGTTCATACAGTCTTGATGATACCACACTTTACACTGGTCACATTGTGTGCCAGCTGTATTCCATGTCACATTTCTTTCACAGATGCCACATGGCCTCTTCACTTTACGAGCTGTCTTATAAGGGCCAGGATTTAATTCTATGTCCCAAGAGCTCAACAGGATAACCATGAACAGGTAGCCTTCTTTCATGTTCATAACCGTCTTACTGCTATTCAACAAAGGGTTTACATGCAAAGTCATATTTGTATACAACATGCTTGTATTGTCATAACGTGGCTGATGAAATAGCAGAACATAATTTGTGGTCGCTGAAAAACCATACGATGATTTGTTGTCAAAAGTGAACTCTACATCATCAGCATTATGCAATAAGGCGAACGTAGATCTGATATACAATGTTAATAGACAAAATAGTAATACTTGCAGATTATTTCCCATTTTTTAAGTCGACTATTGGAACTGGAAGCCCCACCCCACCCCACAACGGAATTTAGCAACTCATGGTCGCCATCTTGGTTGCGCAGGTTGTTGAATTCTACACCAGTTGTTTTACAGCAAAGTAGCTGGAAGTTTATGCAGGTTCGGCTGATGTAAATATGCCGCGTGTGGAATAAAACACTTCCCCAAAGTTAGATGGATAGATGTTACAGTTATTTTGGGGAGTATAAACACCCAAAATGGGATTTCAGAGAGATTTTACTCTCGCCGTATTACGCCACACGTCCTGACTTCGCAGCTGACCTCTGACCTCCACATTGACATTCACATTATCCTCCGGCGGAAATGTCAAACTGTCAATTACAACATCTACTAGTGGACTGGTTTTGAAATCCACTCTCATCAAACTAATCAAAACTGTAAACTACAATTTTATCGAAAAAATCAAAAGAAGAAAAATACTAAATATTGCTTAGTTTCAATGATGCTTACCGATCGAGTCGCCTTGATGGTGTATTTCCGATCATTTTGCAACGTGGTTGAAAAATATTTCCAAGACGCGAGTATCGCCACTAGGAATGGCCCGGTAACCTGGATCAAATTTAACGCAATGATCGTCCAATCCTAGTTCACCTGAGTGATCACATGGTTTGCCGAATGAAACCGAATGAAGCCGAATGAACGGTATCGGTGTCGGAACAAGGATTGTTACTTGTAAACAAATCGTTTACGGCACGCTTTCAAGAAATTAAATTCACGATCTTTTGACAATTAGTTAGGGATCGTTTTATTTTAACCTCTGGCATGAGAGATTGAGAATGTGGGTTAAAGATAAGCCACTCTGTGTTCTCATTTTGCAACCAAAATAGGCTTCTCATAAAGCTTAAATTTGCGGGACATTATGCTGGCCATCCATGTATTTGAAACAGGGCGGATATACCAAGCACCCTCACTACGTTCGGGTCTGTGAGGGTGCTCGACCAGGCATACTCAAGTCACACAAGCGGCTAGGGGACGCAGGGGTAACCTTGTCAATCAATGGTTATTCTATTGTCCACCAAAGTTAAGCTTATGACATCACCAATCCATGATCAATCCAATCGATAGGCAATATCCCCAGAGGACCACTACATGCGAAATTGACCAAGTTTCATGTGTGCGCATAAGTCTTGCATGGAATAAAAGTTAAATATTAAAATTTAAAATATTACAATTTGAAATGAAATAAAAATTGATAATAATAATGAAAATTCATCATGTTTTTAAAACATTTTAAACAGGTTAGGCCTATATTGTTGGGTTTTGGTTTTAGTATAATTCTTCTTCTTCTTCTTCAAGTTACGGCTCAACACTCCAGGTGGAGAAAGGCGAGTCGGAATTTAAACGTTTTAATAACATAAATAAATGTCATGAAAACATTTTAAAACATTTTGTATGGAAACATACAAAATGTAGTGCTGATAGGTGTAGTAGTACTGATAGGTGTCAGAGCCTCAGTTGTCAGCAAGGTTAAGAGTTGATAGTGTAGGCCAGCCTCCATCGTAGTGCAGATAGGTGCCAGAGATCCTAGCAGCCTCAGTTGTCAGCAAGGTTAAGAGTTGATAGTGTAAGCCAGCCTCCATCGTAGTGCAGATAGGTGTCAGAGAACACAACAGCCTTAATTGTCAGCGAGGATAAGAGTTCGAAAGTGTAAGCCAGCCACCATCGTAGTGCAGATAGGTGCCAGATATCTTAGCAGCCTCAGTTGTCAGCAAGATTAAGAGTTGATAGTGTCAGCCAGCCTCTATCATAGAACAGATAGGTGTCAGAGAACTTAACAGCCTCAGTTGGCAGCAAGGTTAAGAGGTTGATAGTGTAAGCCAGCCTCCATCGTAGTACAGATAGGTGCCAGAGAATTTAGCAGCCTCAGTTGTCAGCAAGGTTAAGAGTTGAGAGTGTATAAAGCCAGCCTACATCATAGTACAGATAGGTGTCAGAGAACGTAACAGCCTTAGTTGTCAGCGAGGATAAGATTTCGAAAGTGTAAGCCAGAGAACTTAACAGCCTGGATGACAAGATACTGGGCTTTGTATGGACTTGTCACTCATGTATTCATGCTATCCCAATGTTCAAAAATATAGGAGTAGTACTCAACGGTGTGAAGGAGGAGCAACAATCCTGTAGAACAGACCTAAATAAACTCAATGTCAACTTGTCAAGGTAGACAAACTTGAAGACTCAATAGATGATATAGTGCATTCAGCAGTGGAAGAATATCGAGACAGGGAAAGAAGAATATGTAATTTAATCATCCATCAGGTAAAGGAATCCACTAGAGAAGAATGGGCGGAAAGAATAGACGAAGATTGTCAGAAGATAAGACATGTATTAGAGGATCTGAAGATAGAAGAAGTCGAAGTGGTACAAGTTGTCAGATTAGGCAAAAGAGATCCCACTAAAAATAGACTGATGAAAGTTGTGGTAGGAAGCGTGAAACATAAAATTGAGATTCTAAAGGAAGCAAAAAAGCTACGTAGATCCAGAAGGTGGAACGAAGTATATATTACACCAGATATGACACCAAAAGAGAGAGAAAAGAATAAACTGTTGAGAGCAGACCTGAAGAGAAGACAAGAGGAAGGTGAAGAACGGCTGGTCATACGTAAGGGAGAAATCTTACAATTAAGTATAGAAGAGTATAAGGAGAAACCAGTAGTTACTAAGGAGTCAGAAGAATCTGATAGCGACTCGGATGGTGATGAACCTTTTATGATGAGTGAAGAAGGAAAACAAGATGGATGCCTCTACTCGTCAGGAGGGTCCATTTCGGATCTAAGTCACAGATAATAAACGACGGCGAAGGGATTCACTTTGTAAATACAGTTTTTGATGTTGCACCTAATTTAAGCACTCCCAACGCCAGTTTAAATCACCGCACAGCACATGACGAGAAGAAGCCTTCAGCGAACGGTCTGAGGTGTATCTACAATGTACACTAATGCTGATAGTCTTCTAAATAAGAGAAATGAATTAAATGTCATCATTGCCGACATGAACCCAGATGTTATTGCAGTCACAGAAATCTATCCTAAGACACATTAAAAAAAAAAAAAAGTAGAATTGGAGATTGATGATTATGACTGTTTTATATCAGGTTCAACAGGTAGAGGAACCTGTATATACATAAAGAAGTATTTAAATGCTAAGATGGTGGAGGATCTAACCAGCGGTGATTATGAAGAGAGTGTATGGTGCGAGGTCAGGCTTAGAGGTGAAGATAAGCTGTTGTTGGGATGTATATACATTGTATAGAAGTCCCAACAACTCAACCAGCTTAAATGATAGCAAGTTAAATGACCTAATAAGCAACTCCTGCAGCAGACAGTGCTCTCACCTGCTACTGGTTGGAGATTTCAACTATCCGGAAATAGATTGGGACTCGTGGACTACAAGAGCTGGTGATTCTCATGGAAGTAACTCGCTCATTGACTGTCTACAAGACAACTACTTTTTCCAGCATGTCGATTTTGACACTAGACACCGAATTGGACAAAAAAGTAACCTGCTTGACTTGATTATTACAAATGATGAATCGTTGATAAGAGATATGGATGGTGGCAGTCCATTGGGTAAGAGCGATCATGTGGTGATTAGATTCACACTAGATTGCTACATTGATCGCAATGCACAACAAAATAGGCTACGCGCTACATTTTAAATTTTATGATTCTGATGTCTGTTTCTCGACTTACGTTCAATTTTATTCACTCGGTAATTTTTTCTGGTACACCCTGTATGTTTGAAATGTTGTTTATTGAGTGCAAATGACTTGTCCTTCCGTTACCGTTGTCCATGGAATTGCCCTTCAGTGTCTGAATTTATCCGAGTAAAGGGATTATAATGTAAATGAAAGTTCATTTCATGTGATCATTTATTTGTTTACAATGGTTGAATCAGGTTGATGTTACTGGAGAACTCTAGCTTCAAATTTGCACATGATAATTACGCATTCGATGCTGGAGTGCATTCCTATCGTTTTTCGGTTGGACACTGGTGCAATTTTTTCACCAGAGGTTATTTATTCTGATAATGTTGAAATTTGGATGAAAGTTTTTTGATGAGTCAACTATATTTTTGAGCAAGATTTGCCTATTTGGGACAATCTAAATCTGAAGTGTAATTTTAGCAACATTTTTTATGCGATTGCCTGTCATGATCGGCTGTGTTTACTTCCGAACTTCCATTGCTTTACACGGTGTCATGCTTCAGCAAATTCAACTAGATTTGGAATGCAATGGTGTCTAGCCTAGAATGTGAAGCTATCGGTGAGCAAATTCTTGGCTAGACTTCTCAAGCAAGGTTGATGGTGTAATTCAGTCTTTCCACGCAATATTATGCATTAATTTATTCAGGTTTTTTTTCAGCATAATTTGTAGACATTTTTCCAATTCCACAGATACATGTACATGGGTGTTTATATAAATATGGAGGCCAGAGTGTGACATTGGGACCAAATTTTCAAAATGGGTTAATGAGAATTTTGTTTTCATTATTTTACACCCTGAAACCCATATTTCACAAAAAAATAATCCGCTTTAATGAAACATAATCCCTATTTGGACGGCAACACAATAAAGTGAGACATAAGACACAAATTAACACCTGTAACAATGACACCAAATTGTTTATTTGTCTTGGAGCTGTAACAAATGTATAGTTGAGGTATGATAATGATTTGCTGGTTTTTAACAAATGTTATCGACATCTTTACTTTGGAAAAAAAAAAGATCCTTAATCCTCTGGCAATACTTGTGAAAAATGAGAACTTAATGTCCCAATATTTTGTCAAATTACGACCGATTCGGGCAATTATGTTTCAAAATTACTGTAATGTATACCAAAGTATTATCCTTGCTTTGAAAAGAAGTTTAATAATCAAGGATGCATTCATTAGTGATTGGCAAGATTCAAAAATACTACTACAATGTCATAAATATATCCAATGCTCAATGTTAAAAAACATTAACACCTGTAACGCTGACACTGGTGTCACTGTTACAGAGTGACATCATGAACTACATAAGCTATCTATCTACACTACCTATTATAATAGCAAGTCCAAAACTAAGTAATATTATGTGAAAATGTGTAACTAAACAATATTATATATTAGTTAACATGCTCAATAATGTAAAATACAAACAAAGTGGCCAGAATTAACTTCTACCTGGGGATGATATAAGTTTCCAAATATTTATTCTAGTTTCCAAATATTTATTCTACAGATCGATGTACGTTGCACTATTTAACTTTGATTAAATTTCAGAATAGTTGAATACTTCAAAGATTTATTTTCCTCATTGATAAATGTAGTTATTTTGCTCAGTTTGACTATGGTTCCTCTCAACAAGCCAAGCTATTACATCTTGTGTTATCTTTAATCACACCTGTAACGCTAACACTAAAGTAGTACCGCTGACATTAAAGTACAATGTAGTACCACAGAATGCAAGGAAATGCGTAACCACATCAGGGCGGAATTATTTTCACAAGACTATTTTCTGACTGAGCAACATTATACATAATTTAAACTATTGTATGGTTACTTATCATTTCGCATGTAACACTGACACCAAGCCTCAAGGGTTGGCTTGATGCGTCAAAGTTGAAAGACATTTAGAGAAGTTTAAAGTTACAGCATCATGTTACTCAAGATATTATTCAAAGTAGAACTGAATCATTCAGGTGGTTAATAAACTTAATTTTGCTGTTTTCTGCAAGTGACATATCTTGTTAAACATTGTAATGTTGATGTAGAAACAGTTAAAAAAAAAACCAGTTTGCTTTATAATACTAATAAAACACCACATTTGGGTTATCTATAATAACTTGTATGAAATATTTCAACACTTATTTCAAAATAATCATTAACATGGAAAGATAAAATCCACCTAAAACTACTTATAGTTTAAACCTTCTGCAGATATTGTAATTTTGGCTTCCAGGAAAAAAAACCCCAAATTTTGCCCAACCGACCCTACTTGAAGTTGAAAGGTCCACCCGCCCATAAAAGTAAAACAGGGTGGTTTTTTTCGTCGCATTATATATCATATTTGTCTAATTAATTAAATAGCTATCCATGTAGCACAATATTGTGCAGTTGTTTACTACAAAAGTGCAACTTCCACCATGGTGAACACTGAACAGGTATGCAAAGAAAACTAATGGATTTGGAAAGTTGAATTGTCATGAAGCTAAAGGGGGGACAAAATGTTAGAAGTTCAAATTGGATTAAAAAAGAAAAGCAAATATTCTTATTTGAACATAAACATGATAAGTAATAAATATAATTAATAAATAATATCAATAATTATCAATGATTTGTAAAAAAAGTGCAGTTTCTATGCACGCAAAACAATTTACCCACCCTATCGCCATGTTTTGACAACAAACACACCCCTCTGCTATCAAATGGTCGAGTCCAAAAAGCGATATGGGGTCAAGGTTACGGCGTGATAAATAAACTCGGTATTTGTTGAAACTTGGGCATTTGGCTAACAGTAAGAGAAAAATACATTACCCATTTCATTCAATATTAATAAAAATAGAACGAGAAAGCACTGATACACAAATACAAATATTTATCTACAAAAACCACTGTAAAATATCTCATATTGAACACGCCGTAACTATGAGATTTGTGTTATGCCAATTTCAGTTATTCGGATGAAGTTTTCTGTTACCAACTAGTCCGTGATTCGGCGATGATCTTTCGTACTAAAATGGTGTTTCACATAAATATTCTGCGTCGAATCTCATGAGTTATTCGATCATTATAAAAACAATTATGGAGGGAAATTTCCAAGATTTTTGTCAAGGGATAGCCTGAGAAAAATTCAGAATGGCCACACCGTAACACTGACACCAAGTCCGTGTGTTGGAATTTTACGTCTTTCTGCGATTTTTCTCGAGTAATTCTTACTTCCAATGCACTACAACGTTTTGTTTAAAGTCTTGGAACTAATTAAATTCAAATTTATCACTAGAAACGTCACAAAACAATAAACACACGTTAAATGTTGTACACCCCCGTAACACAAACACACCCGTATGGTTGGCTAAACAGGTCAGAACGTTCATTAATACGTGTATTCGAAATTTCGAATACGCGCAATGTAATAGGCCAATCAGCGTTGAGTTTCGAGAACGTGGGAGGGAAATTTTAAAGCCCGTGTATTTAAATCGAGGCACGTAAACAACCTCGTTCACTGCAGATAAAAATTCGGAGATAATTTTAATCCTCACCGTGCTACATCACGCCGATTTTTGTAAGAAATGACGGGAATGAACAGAACATGCTAAAAGATCAGAGAATAAAGTCGTTTTTGGTATTTTCATACCTTTTTAGGGGAGAAGGGTTAAAGGTAGGCCTATCGGCTTCCTTTATACAAAACTAATGCTTTTTCAAAAAATTCTTAGAGGGAATTAAAATCAATTTATTCCGTGTTGAAATATTTTCTGATGTAGCAAAAAATAGATAGGGTACACTCCACTCTTAGTACCAACTTTATTCTATGTGGAATACATTTATTCCATCCTGGAATAAAAACATTTTAAACAGCGGATAGTGTGTAACAAATGAATTAGATATCTGTATCTGTCTCCACACTGAATCTATTAGGCTAGGCTACATATAATATGAATTATTCTTTGAAAGTAGAGAATATTAGAACAGTGACCGTATCCTGCCCCTAAAGCGGCCGATACCGAACAACACATACACAGCCTTGACCTGCGGTTGTCTAAATTCTGAGGGATTTGCATGCTGGTCAGGTAGAAGATAAATACAGAGTGACCTTCAGCTTCTCCGTGTTTGGTCAGTGGTCAGACCTACCGTATAGGCGTAGGCTGCATGGGATATGGGGTGTATCCTGCATAAGTTATAAGTGTTCATGTTCAAACCTGACACCTATCACCTTGGTCTGGGGCGGACATTTTATAAATGAATTTAGAAGAGCAGCAACGACACCACTTGCATTACATTCCAGATGTTAAATCTACATCATATGCAAAATTTGAGGAAAAATGAACGAGTCCGTTTTATTTTATGGCCATTTGTTTATAACTGGTCTTTACATGTAGCCCTATGGAGAGAATGTCCGTTGAGGGCGCTATAACCCCCATTTTAGGAACAAAAATGTGATTTAAAAAAACCGGACATGTGCGAATTTTCTAAAATTTTCAGAGTATGTAGTATGAACAGGTAGAAATATAATCAAGTAGTTGCCCTACCTGCTCTTCTCCGAAAAAATAAAAAGTCCTATACCTCAATGTTAATGAAACCTAGGCTACCTCAGGTTCAAACACATGTTAAGTGTACGCTGCATGACTGTATGTTTCTGTTTTTAGGAATGATTATCCTAATCTAATAAATGATGAGGGACAGTAATTTGGTAGTATGCACCCTTACAACACACATCGCGCGGTGTTTCTTTATGCAAAATAAAAGTTATGCAAAACCTCATACTTTGTAAGTATGTAGAAATGAATGCTTTATCGGGTCCGTTTCAAAATAATCTTCATACACATTCTTCTCCCGCTTCTTATTCTTATAATAATTATAAGCCTTTTGATTATTAAGTGAAGTTTGTTGTTAGTGCACGAGGACAAGCGCCGATTGCTTTGATATCACATGCGGGCAGTCTCACGAGGTCGAAATTGTAACCCACGTTCTCGAATCTAAACGCTGATTGGTTTATTCCATTACGCGTATTCGAAATTTCGAATACACGTATTAGTACACGTTATGACCTGCTTAGCCAACCATACACCCGTAACGCTTTCGACACGAAGGCAATAAGCGCGGTGAAAAAAAGAAGGTGTCTCCACGTGGGTATTTTTGCACACGGTCGTAAGAGGTCATCATCCGGGCCTGTGTATCATGTGACTTTCATTCATAAAGAAACAATGTTTACGTTTCTACATCGCAATAAAATCTCACTCCGTAACGAAAGTGAGTGACACCAAAGTTATTAAAATCTCAATTTATCATTGAATATTTATTTGATTTGGATTACAGGCACATTCCATATGTTTTTTAAGTTAAGGTACTGTCATATTTGTTTCAAAACTCAACTTTCACAATACAGAAAGCTTACGTTTTAAACTGGTGACCGATTGAAAAACTCTTTACACACCCGTAACATTGCTGACACGAAATGTTACGGAGTGGTGTGAAAATAGAAAAAAACAAAAAAACACAAACTTCGGCAACATTTGATAAAATCTTGTTGACAATCATAAAAAATGGACCTCTGTTCAAGTTTTCATAGCAAACAAGGTAAGGTTTTAATTATTATATGGGGGAAATGTGGAATTTAAAAATGTCTCTTTTCATGTCACACTGTTTTCACAAAAACATGATGACTCCATTACTTTTCGCCCGTAAAATTCTACTATGTCAACAGAAGTATAAAAAAAAAAAGTCTTGATTTATTGTATAAATACATATTAGTTAAATGCAATGAAAAAAAATTAGCAGGCTTTTACATTTTTTCTACAATCTTGAGAAATGCAAAACAAGGCCCATGTTTTACTACTGGCCTCCATATTTATATAAACACCCACATGTAGCAGACACAATGGTCAGTTTGGTAAACATGGGACCATAAGCTGAGTTTTAGTCCAGGGCTAAGTAATTTAGTGTCAGGACATTGGATTATTTTAGGCCATGTTGCAATATCACTTGATCTAGAATAATTGGGGCATTATTTTTTCCGGTACCAGCAACAAGTGTATATTCCACTGATACATGTACTGAATCTGTTGATACATCGTATGTGAAATTACTAACATTTACTTTGCTGGTTGCGTCTTAAAAAACATACATAGAGCCCTGAATCTATTATCATTTAACCAGTATTTGAAATTGATTTCAGTCTCCCATGAAGTACCAGAGCATCCGGTGGTGTCCCCGGTCTCGAGCCATGTGTTTGAAAGACGTCTGATAGAGAAGTACATTGCTGAGAATGGTGTGGATCCAATCAATGGGGAAGCCGTGAGTGAAGACCAACTCATTGACATCAAAGGTTAGTACATTGCGTAGAGGCACTTACCCCTTGAGGGCCCATGCAAAGGTATTGGATAAATTTGAACCTTGCTAAAATCTCAACTCTACCCTGTTTGAAACTCGAAACCATTGTTACATTATAAAAAAAGTAATTTTAAGAACACAGCACTCCTTTCAGAATCAAGCTTTGTTCTGTAACATTTACTCTCTTGAAGGGACATATCCCAGACAACACCCCCCCCCAAAAAAACCAAAACCAAAATTCACATCCCTTTAATAATGACTATGCTTTGACAAGCTCGTAAAAGGCAGGACTCATAACATTGTGGATTGATATAGAATGGTGTACCAACACAGCAGCACATACGTGAACTGCGCTTTGCAGACTTGTGCTTTTATAAATTCATGTGCGTGTAAGTTAGGACTTCATTATTGACTGGCGCAGTAACAAAAACCAAATAATTCTTGCCTATCACAAGCTGATCAGAGTATAAAATTGCATAAATCAGAGATGTCACATTTCCGGATTTATCCGGATTTCCGGATTTTGGGGATTAAAAAAAAATTCGGATTTTCAAAAAAAAAAAAAAAAAGCGTTTTTTAATTTTTTTTTTTAAAATTTTTTTGTTGCTTTTGGAGTGGCCCTATTGTCTTATCTTTCTGCGTCACATATATCAACATCAGCCATATTGTCCATGTAATAAAGCAAAAAAACTTTTTTTAAGAGTGTCTCTTGTACATAAAAGTATAGGAAACTGAAAACTTTAAAGCATGTTTTCTGGAAGAAGGAAGCACTTTTTATTAAAAGTGTAGAACAAGCCAGGAGCTTTGAACTGTTCTTTTTACCCTCTGAAATGGCCTTTACTGTGGTGCTAAATGTGCAGAAACCATCTCGACCCCTACCGGGCCTTCGCCCCTGGATTCCCACCGGGGGCCCTTAAGCGGAGCCCCGGACCCCCCGCCGTGTTATGCGAGAGCTTCGCTCACTGCGCCTTCGCCACATTCGCAAGTTCAGGATTTTTTGGGTCAGCCTGTGACATCTCAGTATAAATTTGTTGGACACACATCTCAGCCATTGAATATGGTGAGATTTATTTTTGTAAGCATTAATCAAATACATACACACAAATAATTTAATATAATATAGGAAAGACTAAAGGCTTTAGTCAGCAAAGCAATTATTATAAAAAACATAATATGAACTAAGCATAAGGCGCGTGAAAGTCGATTCCGAGTTTATCGTCCCCCGCCCGCGTCACTTTTTGGACACCAAAAACACCCGCGTCAAATTTTCAAAAATGCCAAAATAATTCATTATTTTCAAAGTATCAGTGTTTTCACCAGTTTTAGCAATTGGAAACATATATTTTTGTTTGTAAAACATATAAATTTATAACTTGGAACCAAAACCAGGCTCTTTTCTAACTTTTCTAGTCCCTACCCATATAAAAGCATGTTTATAAATAACATGTATGAGTGTGGCTTTAAATCAACACATACTTTAGGCGGGACTTTAGGTCAATAATGAAATCTGATGAAATAATGAAAAATGAAAAAGTCACCTCACCAACCTGGGAAAAAAAAGGGACGATAAACTCGGAATTGACTTTCATGGGCCTAATGATTAAATTTTCTTGAGAGAATTCCACCAGGAAATATCTGAAAGCAAATATTCAGAATCATTATTAAGTTCGCTCTGCACTACCAGAAATTCACTTTTGCCATAGCCCCAAACCCTAGTTTAGCCATTGATCCTGTTGCTTTCCATTGACTTTCCAGTCCAGCAGGTTGTGAAGCCACGACCTCCAACAGCTACCAGCATACCTGCCATCCTTAAGCTGCTGCAGGATGAATGGGATGCATGTATGCTTCACAGCTTCACCTTGCGACAACAGCTGCAGACAGCCAGACAGGAATTGTCTCATGCCCTCTACCAGCATGATGCAGCATGTCGTGTAATTGCTCGTCTCACCAAGGAAGCTACAGCTGCTCGTGAAGGTATGTTAAACTTAAATGAATAAAAATTAAATAATAAATGGTTTGTTACTGGTTATTATCAAATTTTAATGACAATGTCACTGACAGACATAATTTTATTTGGGCAATGACAATGTTTCTGTGTCAGATAAATTTAAAAATAAATGAAAGATCCTATTTTTCTCATTAACATATTAAAATTAGGAGTTCCAAAGCTGTGTATTTCCGAAGATATCATCAAGAAACTGTTGAATTATTCTCAAACATGGTATACCACAATTAAGACTAATTTGACAGTTTTTTTAATTATTTCTTCAGAAATATAACGATTTGGAACGACAGATTTCAGTATGTTAATAAGAAAAATATGAGCTTTCACCTGATACAAAAATCAGCATTTTGATGGGGTAAAGGGGCGGGTGAGGCTGTCAATCAGGTTACCCACCTTTAAAAAGGACTGACTGAAATACTGAGTAAAAGAAATAATTTTTGGTGGAATTCAAGACTATTGTGAGTGCTTTATATTTCTTTGCACTTACAATAGTCTTGCTTTCTTACAATGTTATGTATCTTATTTAGCAAATTGTGATAAATTAAATCTTGTCAACGAACTAACTTTGGTCAGATGTTGTCACCGACGTTGCAGACAAAACCTTTGGCCTTCAGCTGGGTGGATGATTTAGGGTCATCCGAGGTCAATCAATGAGGAAGTTGCTTGATGAGGAAGTTGCTTGATGACCCGATCCCAACCATGTGTACCTTATTACCCACCTTCACCCTAAATCATACACCCAGCTGAAGGCCAAAGGTTTTGGCCACAACGTCGGTGACAACATCCGGTTGATAAGATTTAATTTATCAGAATTTGAACTTATCCCAGATAACTGAAAGTATACACAGTGCTACCTTATTTATCCTTTTGTTAACGCATCCACAAATGTATGTAACCGTTTTAAACGCTCTCTGTCTTTGGACTTGACCTGTGAAATATAAGTTAATATTCAAGTGAAAGTAACTTGATGCTCAATCTACCCTCTAAGAATCATAAAATGTTATTGTGTTTTAGAATTGCTTTCATTTCTAATATATGTACCTTATTACTCACCTTCAGCGTTGGCTACTCTGAAACCCCAGGCAGCTCCTGGCATTGTACCAGCTGCTGCAGCAATGCCTGCTGGTGGTGCTATACCTGGTGGCATCCCAGAACCTATGGAAGCAGCAGAACCTGGTCCTGTGGGCATGACCGAAGATATTATACAGAAGGTACTAGAGTTGAAAAGATTTTGTAAAACTTATTTATAGTTGCTTCAACCTAAATGGCTCAAAATATGCTAAGGTGTCATATTATAGCCATATATTTTGACATCTTTTTTTTTTAATAATAATTATAGAAATGGAATATTTGCTAGTTTAGTGGGAAGTTTAGGTAGTAAAGACATAGCATACACAATTTAAGTAAAATCCTTTCACTCTAAATAATAAAAAAAATAAAAAATAGCTGTAAAAATGCCTATTTTTACACTTTTATTTGTAACATGCCAAGAGACGCCTTTTTTCAACAGCTTTTAATTTTTTTATGGATCCTTATAGAAATTCATGTGACCTGTTTCCCAAAATGGTGCAGTAAACCAATAAAAAAAACAGAAAGAGGCATTATGAATTATAAGTTAACAGATCAAAAAAAGGATTTAAAAGTTTGCCTTGCGTATGTTACTATTGTCTGTCAAACTTTTGATTGATTTTGAAGTCCCTCAGTTTTTTATAAACAAAGACTTGAAGCATAAACTAAAGAGTAAATCTATTGTAAATAACTTCATTTCTCCATATTATAATCA